>NC_046160.1:51334433-51541804 GCF_011064425.1 Rattus rattus
GTTAGGACCAAGGTCACAGAAATTAACCCTTTCTTTGTTTTTAAGAAGGTTCTAAGGTCTGAAAGTTAAGCTCATAGATACTAGGCAAACCCCGCTCCAATATGAACCACTCTGTACTCTCGTTTTTGTGTCTATTAAATTTAAACCAAACGTTGTGGATAAAAGGAAAACAAATAATTTTCCTATAATTTATATGTCAGTGCCTGCAAGAACAGCAAATCAACTCTGATCACAGGCATAAAATGCTGGCAAAATGCTTGCCAAAAAACAAAAACAAACAAACAAACAAAACTTTGAAAGATGTGAAGACTTCAAACAAATAAACACATACCCCAGAGAATTTTAACATAAAAATATAATTAATCCAGTTATACGGTTTGAAACACTAGAATCGGGATATTTTCTCATGAATATGTAAATAATCAAATCTCCGGAGATGGCTTCAGTTGGTAGAGAACGTACCTTGCACATCTGAGTTCAAGCCCAAGCCTTTGTACTAAGATCAAGTAATGAACAACAAAAGGTTCAGTGATGGTTATTGGAAGACTGCAGTGTGTGTAGTAGGGAAGTAAAGACAGGAGGATCTCTGGTCATAAACACATACTAGCATGCTTATCAAACTTCGGGCCAAAAGAATGAACTTGTGTCACAAAACAATGTGAATGGCCCCTGAGGAATGGAACATGCCCCTGCCCGTTTGTGCATCTTTCTGCACACAAGCAGGCCAAGATGTGCAAACATACATTCGGGTGAAAAAGAACAGTAATCACATGACATTATGCTCACTACTTATTAGCACAAAGAAAAAGTATTGTCCAAGCAGAGATGATTCTAATAAAGGTATTAGAAAATCAATGTTGAACCTGAACAGATGTTAAGAAATTGTGCCATTTACTTATTCCTGTGTGGTAAAAAATGGTAATGATATTTGAAAATCCTTGTGTCAGTTCCTCAAATTGTCAGGCATGCAGTGATCACATGACTTAGCCATCCTACTATCCCCAAAACTTACATGTTTCTGTGTTGCAATATTTTTCATATTGTCAGAAACAGAAAAACAAGCCAAATGTACATTTGATGATAAAAAGTCAATATGCAAAGGAGTCAGGGATAGCAAGGAATGAAAAGTTCTCCACATGAATAGAACTTGAAGAGACTTTGCTAAAAGAATTGAAACAGACACAAAGCGTGCATGATGTGACGCCATTTCCCAAAACATCATGCGCAGTCACAGGCACATCCATAGGCGGAGGAAGCTGGCTATCTGTGAGGGGGCTTGAGAAAGAAAATGATGAAAGAAGACTTCAAATTTTCACTCTTCCTGTTTCTGGTGGGGGAAATTTCTGACGTGAGAGGATGTGACAGCTGCAGCACATACTGTGAAGTGTGCAAATTGTGAAAGTGATGCACTGTACACTCTAAATGCCATCTTCAGACACAAGCTAGCATGAAGTGCCACACAAAGGAAAAAACATACATTTCAGGTGAAATCAGGGTTTAAAAATATATGCACTCATGGCAACTAAGAATGTGTTGAAGCTTCATTGAAGTATCAGTCTTCTGTATTTTTGAGTAAAAATGTATAGTTGTTGTTCATGATCACTAAGCCTCAGGAAAATTTGGAAGAATTATGTTCAAGTGCTAGGAAAAATTTGCTCACTTCTTTTCCATGAAAAAACTGAAAAGTTCAATTTCTCATGTTTCAAATTTAGTATTTCCAAATTTTCATGTTTTGAGAGTTTCTCTTTGTAGCCCTGGATTTCCTGGAACTCTGCAGAACAGGCTGTCCTTGAACTCAGAGATTTGCCTGCCTCTGCCCTCCATGTACTAAGATTAAAGGCATGTGGCACCACGGCCTGACTTAAGTATTTGTGCATGAGACTTTTTTATGGGACAGGGAGGCACTCATTCTGCTACTTCCTTCCTTCCTTCCTTCCTTCCTTCCTTCCTTCCTTCCTTCCTTCCTTCCTTCCTATACTATTATATTTATATATTCATTTATTTGTTCAGAGACAGGATCTTACTATATAGCTCTGGCTGTCTTGGACTCAATATTGTATAAACAAGTTGAACATTTATATAGTTTTTCATTTTCTTCCATTATATTTCTCCAACTTAAGGAAATAATAAATTTGAAATGACTTGATCAGAAGTTATAATCTTATGAGAGACTTGTTTTAGTTGAAATTTTAATGTAATATTTATCAGCTTCTGAGATTATTTTTATACAGTGATACTTATCACTACTCAATATGAAAGATCCTAATGGTTTTATTTGGTCACAGAAAAACTGATCCATTTGAATGTTCAAAGCAGCATTTTTTAGATGAACCCAAACTCAGGAAAATCCAAATGTAAATTTGTTGATAAAAAGTATAAGATGGACAGGGAGTGTAGTTCTGTGGGAATTAATCACTGTTGCACTCAATCTACAACAGTGATACTGATACGAGACCAGCAGCTGTAATTTAACAAGGGGTAATGATACTCTCTTTGTCTTTTTAAGTTAGATTTATTGAATTCAGTTAGATTATTACACTATCCAAATACAGCAAGAAAACATAAAAATCTCTTTTATTTGTCACTAAGTATTATAATAGACAGACTGTGACCTGAATCCTGAAGAATGTACTTGCCAATGTGTGTGTGTGTGTGTATGTGTGTGTGTGTGTGTATTATCTGTGAGTGTATATATGTGTGTATATATGTATATATATATATATATATATATGTTACTTTCATTAATTTTTGTCATTATCTTTTATGACTGAGTAGACTTTATGTGCTGGAGATATACGTCAATGGGAGAATGCTTATCTCACTTGTGCAAGAACCTGTCTTTACTCCTCAGCTTCCTGACCCCCTCAAAAGACATTTTATGTGTTGATTTTAAATTTTGATTTCTGTTTTTGATGATTTTTAGTATATATCTTTGTTTTTTAAGCTGGACTACATAAATATATTAAGATTATATAAATGGTTTGTATGTTTTTTTTTCTCTCTTTCTCTCTTTTGTTATAGATTCTACAAAGAAATTAAAGGATGTTCTTGAAGAATTCCATGGTAATGGTGTGCTTGCAAAGTATAATCCTGAAGGGGTAAAGCTTCCTTTTTTTCTTTATCAGTTTAATAATGTGCCTGCTAGATGAATTTTCTTCATGGAAAATTCTAGAAAAATATGTATATGTGTGTTTATATAAATGCACACACATATACTTATACTTCTGCATATATATGCATATGTATACATGCATACATATACATGTATATATCTCACATACCATAAACCATTAGCACATTTCATATAATAAAATTCATAACAAATAGATACTTCAGAGGGCCACTAATTATAGTATATTTTATACTACACTTATTGATGAAAATTCTTCTAGAGTGTGTGTTTTTGAGAAAGTGTATATCATTAAAATACATTGTATGAGGGTTTTTTCCTAGAAGTTAGGAAACAGGATTAGATAAAAAAGAAGGATACAGTTAATTATCCCCCTATGTTCTGTAGCTTTTAATCTAAACTGTACATGGGTAAGGGATAGGGACTAACTGTTTTCAGGAAATTATTCTTAAAGAAAACTTTTGGGGTGGGTATAACCATTGTATCTTATGGAGCCACCCAAAAGACAAGTAAATTCTCCCCTTATCATGTACTTATTAGTTTATAAAGAGTTTATCTGCTCCATAAACTGCTTTTGAATACACTATTTTACAGAGTTCATTTACAAATTATTTGTGAAGTAATTCTCCATTTAATATCAGCTGAGTGATATTATATAATGTGTGCTCACAATTGCTGTTAGTTTGTAGCCCCATAAACTGATATCGCAATATATGAAAATAAAAACAAACAGATTTCCCCAAAAATATGTCTACATATGTCATCCAGAATTGTTTGTAGATTTAAATATGGTTTTTTGATTTTATATATTTGTAATAATACAATTCCTTCTCATCATTCAAGATATTTCTTCTGTAGAATATGTAGTTCAATGTCTAAATTTTGTAGTTTTATAGTCTCCACCAGTCTTTATCATAGGTTTTTTTGTTTTGTTTTGGTTTGGTTTGTTTTGGTTTGGTTTGTTTTGGTTTGGTTTGGTTTTAGCTGAGATAAGACCTCACTTTGTAACTCAGGCTATCCTCAGACATGCAAACTCTTTCCACAGCTGTCCAAGTGTGAAGAAGGAAGACATGCTTACCACATCAGCTTTCATTTCATGTTTTCTTTTCTCTTCACTATAAGTCATAACTATACATTCCAAATGTAGCCCGTGTTTTACAATGTGACTTTAGCGATTGCCAATGATGGAGAATGTATCAGCCTTTATAATGGCATTTCCCCTATTAGATGCCAAGAAAGAATCAGATACACGGCATGTTCTTCCTAGCTATTTTGTGTTTATAAATGTTACATAGTAAAAAAAAAAAAAGATAAAATTAGTGGATGTTTATTATAACACAGAAAATCTCAGAGTCCAAGAGAATAGATTGGAGGAAGAAGAGAAGACAACAATAGATAAATTTTAACAAGCTAAAATTGCCCTAGTAATACCTGAAAATATACATATTTACATATAAACTTAAAATATTTATCCTTTCTAAACATAGCAGCTGCTTGTCAGTTCACTTAGAGTTTGTATATGGTAATATTGCTTGTACTGTGCTGTCCTTGTATAAAGAACTCCAAGACTCTCTCACATTATCTATTTCCTGGTGATTATAAGGCACTATAGTACAGAAATTAACAGATGTATTAATAAATACAATATAATATCATCTCTTCAGTAATGTGTAATTCTCCATTAATAATAAAAATTATTGAAAACAGTAAGATAATACTAGTTAAAAAACAAAAAAGTAGATTTTATTATGACCCAAGAGCAACTCTAAATTAAGAGTAAGTAGAATGAAACTCTTATTTAAATTAATTATTAATAATATTTTTCTTTAAGATAAAAATGAGTGATTATGACTCTCTTTAGTCATATCTGTAAGTCTGTATTTTACAAAAGTATCTAGAAAACAACTAGAAATATCTGAGGTAGATAATGAAACACACCAAGGTTATTTTTTCTAGAGACTAATTTGGTTAATTAAAAGTTAAACCAATGATGTGAAAGAATTCTTATAAACAAATCACATAAGAAGCTATTTTCCTATCTTAACTGATCAGATTGCTACAACGTTACTTGCACAATTATATACAAGTTAGAATTTGTGTAAAAAAGAACTTAAGAAAATTTAATCACACCTAGTTTTAGAAATGATAAGTCCTCCTTTACTTTAAAATAATTGTCATTACTCCCATGAAATGTTTTGGCAAACTGAAAGAGAAGCACATATTCTTTGTGCTTCACTTACATTTGCAAATAAAGTTATTAAAGGCATTGTTTAGCTTGAAGTTGGTTAAAACAGTATAAAAGCTTGTATGGAAAACTTTTATCAAAGAAAATGTGGTCTATTTGGAACTGTTTTCATAATAAATAATTATTAGATAATAGATTTGAACAGGATGAGTTATTTTTAAGTTTGCATTTAAAAACGACTTGACAGCCCTTTTTAGAAAAATTGTGTGATGGAAACCTAAATAATAGTTTTAAATGTTCTCTAAAATTTAAAATTTTAAAGTATCTGATGTACCTAAATTAACAAAAGTAAAGTTTTAAAATAAATATATATTCAGCAAGATATAATGATGAATCTCATAAAAATAGTAAACTTTGGTATATGAGAAAAGCCAGCTTGTTTTTGCATGTTTCTCTTTTTTGTTTGCTTGTTTTTGTCTAGGATATTAAACTTGACTCCAAAATGTTTCAGTCTGGGACTATTTGATATCTTTCACTAATAAAAGAAAAAAATGTAAGAGAGGAATAAATAAATTCTAATATACTTTTATATATACACATTTTTATTACTCCCTCATGAATGCTGTATTCATAGTTGCTGTTAATCCTTATATTTGAATCAAACCAATAGAAACTATTGGTGTAT
This sequence comes from Rattus rattus, assembly GCF_011064425.1. Classification (NCBI taxonomy): domain Eukaryota; kingdom Metazoa; phylum Chordata; class Mammalia; order Rodentia; family Muridae; genus Rattus; species Rattus rattus. The sequence continues at coordinate 51,340,434 of NC_046160.1, forward strand.
ATGCAAACAATTGTGTACTCAATTATTCTCAATTTTTGGTTTAAATCAGACTCACAAAGATCTTTTAAAAGCATGGATTGTTGCTTGCCTCCTCCCTGCTCTAGATGCTCCTTGAGTGTTTCTGGGGTTGGGCTCATGATTTGCTTTCTGGACAGTTTCCCAGTGTATGCATACACGGTTGTATTGCATTAGCATTTTGACACCCAACTCCAAAGGGTGCATTTTAAAACCAATCTATCCTCTTTAAATTTTAGTGAAAATATCAGCAGAATGAGATATATCGGTACAAATTCTTTTACATTAACACATGTATTCTTTCTTTCCTTGCATGCACAGAAACAAGATATTCTTAACCAAGTAAGACATTTTCTTTTCTATTGAAATCTACCTTCTGATTTGAACTATGAATTATTCACCCATACCACTAACTATACTTATACTAACTAGGCTAACTAGGTTCCCATAGCATACAAGATCACCCGGAGTACATAAAAGTATAACAGGACAACAGAAAATTCCCCAATTACTATCACTAATAGAGATTTGATGTCATAACCAGATGAAAAATGTCCAATGCACAGACTTTTAACTTAGAGAATCTGGAATTTACTTTTCTTATTTTACCAAACATACTAGCTTCAGGTAAGTTTATTTAAGTGAATTGATAACCAGTTTACAGTGTGTTATTAGAAAACTTAATGAAAAATAAAATAGTAAGGACATTTTAATTTTATTTTGTTTACAATTCTATGTTCACTATGTGGAGGAAACAAAGCTAAAAGGCTGCTGATATTTCACTCTTTCAGGAAGGGTATGCAATCCATTGCTCTGTCAATGAAGATCTGTTCTGTGAACACAGCTCTTCTAGAAATTCAGTGAAGGGTATAGCATCTACGCACATTTTTGGGTGCTGGAAATAAATATTTTCAATAGAGTAGATATACTATAGCCAGGTTTTATCAATTCAAGAATATGTTTGGTCCTGAAGAGAAGCCTCAATGGAGATATGTTTATTGTGTGAGTATAAGAACAGGGTTTTTGGCACCTAGCACCCACCTAAAAAGCCTGGCATGAAAGTTTTGTACAACAATTCCAATTCTGGAAGGCAGAGAGAGAAGGATCCTGGAAGCTTGCTAGCCAGAGAGCCCAAACAATCAGGGGTCTCCAACTTCAGTGAGAAACCCTGACTCAAAAGAATGGAGAACAATAAAGAAAGCTGGCATGCAACTCTGACCTTCCTTTATGAGCACAAACCCATTGTCATGCACACATATTACATGATCTCTCTATAAGCACACATTTTCTTACTTACATTTCTACTGCAGTGACAAACACTGTGATCATGATGGGGGAACATGGCAATGCACAGGCAGGAATGGTGCTCGACTACTAACTGAAAACTTACATCTTGAGAACTCATAATTACAAGGCAGAAGGAGAAAGACGCTGGAAATAAAGAAGTTTTTTTAAAACTTCAAATCTTGCCTTCAGTGTCACAACTCCTTCCACAAGACCACATCTCTCACTCGCTCCCAAAAAGTTCCACCAACCAGGGACCAATATTCAAATATAGTAGCCTATCAGAGACATTCCTATTCAAATGAATATATATATTTCTCCCAAGATGAGGTTCTACTGAGATGATAGTCACTGACCATAATAACAGTTGTCATCCTCCATTGCAGAGCACAACCTTTCCTAACTTTGTCCCACAATTTTGTAGAAACATTAGCTCCTCAAATGCAGGTTCCATGAGATTTAATGATACTTCACAGGCAGTTGCACGGAATAAGTGATTGTCTTCTGTCCCAGCATGCTCAGCTCATCACCACTAAAGAGCATTGCTCAGCATCTTCACTCAACAAACACATCTTTTCATACCACCTGCATTACCACTCTCACTTTTTCTTCAATCAGCAGGTTTCTATGTTCTGGTATCTGACACAGCCTCCATTCTGCATGCTAGCATACATCAGTAGCTACCTGATCAGTTGTAGAACAGAAAAAAGCAGACAAGGTTGGAGAGTACCACCTGGAGGGCGGGGGCTAAAAGATATGGTGAATGTATATGTTGTTGCTCTTAGACAAGAGCAACATTGTTCCTGACTGAGGTCTGGAGGTCTCTACGCATTTTCTACCAGTAGTTTGGCTTAAGGCTCAGGTATGCTTTTATAGTTTCTATTCCTTGACTCAACTGTGGTGCTGTTTTGTAGTTTCTGTTAAAATCTAGACCTTTCATATTCTCACACATGAAATTCTATGGCTTTCTTTGAGAATCCTGTAAACATATAACCTACAGTACATAATGTTGACAACTAAAGTATATGTTAAATGCCTTCAGTAAGGACATTGATCCTCATGTAATTAACCAAAGTTACCATCCCTGTAAAATAAATTAATAAGTATTACCAAGCTCAGCCTTTTCTATTAAACGTAGAAAAATATAAGACAGAAATATGAGGTTATTTTAGAGATTTGTGTTCAAATTGCCCATGTGTATCACTTTTTTCTTTCTTTCTTTTCTTTTTTTTTTTTATTAACTTGAGTATTTTTATATACATTTAGTGTTATTCCCTTTCGGTTTCGGCAAACATCCCCCCACCTCCCTTTCTTATGGGTGTTCCCCTCCCAACCCTCCCCACATTGCCACCCTCCCCCCAACAGTCTAGTTCACTGGGGGTTAAGTCTTAGCAGGACCCAGGGCTTCCCCTTACACTGGTGCTCTTACTAGGATATCATTGCTACCTATGAGGTCAGAGTCCAGGGTCAGTCCATGTATAGTCTTTAGGTAGTGGCTTAGTCCCTGGAAGCTCTGGTTGCTTGGCATTGTTGTACATATGGGGTCTCGAGCCCCTTCAAGCTCTTCCAGTTCTTTCTCTGATTCCTTCAACGGGGTCCTATTCTCAGTTCAGTATCACTTTCAAAGACAAACTCCCTGGCTTAGTTTACCTATGAAATGCAAATATTTTTTAAGGAGTTTATATTGAAAAATGTTAAAATTTAAAGCACCAGAAAAAGAAGTAATCTGATTTAGTGCAGTTGTTACTTTAGTGCTTAGAAACATGTTTAACTAGTCCTATGACAAAACTAGTCGTCCACTCTCTAATACATCCCAGATGGACTCATATCAGTCTGGAACACACCAAGTTCAGTTTGATCATGGTTCTGGGTCTTTGAGTCCATCCAAAAAGAGTCCTGTGGGTAAGAGACTACCAATCACAGCCTCTGCATATGGTCAATGTCATAAAGTGGAGAGTGTTGCTTTAGGAGGAGCAGGATATATAAGGTATTTGGAAGAGCAGACGACAGAGAATGGTAAGGACAAGAGGCAGGAACAAACAACGGTAGAGAGAGGCTGAAAGTGAAAGGGAGCTTCAATGAGGTTGATGTAAAACTGAAATCTGATCCATTTGTCCCAAGACAGACATAGACAAGCCTTTCTGAAGCAGCCAATATCCTAAAAGATAAAATGTCCATGATTACTTTGAGAAAAATATGCTGACCTCTACAAGGAGGAGATGGATGAGCAAGATAAGGACAAAGGAAAGGAAAGGAAGGAACCCGAGTTTGATGATGAGCCTAGACTTATGTCTCAGATCATAGACTTAGAGCCTATATAAGCAAAACCTAAAAGAAGACAAGTTAGACAAGTGGGAGAGACTGGTGCATGCAGAGAAGGAAAAGCAGAGGAAAGCCGAGAAGCTGGATAAGGAACCTTTTACATAAAGATCTGGAAAGGAGGACCATGCAGCAGTCAAGAGGAGCAAAGTGTGCACAGGGGCTTTGTGCCAGAAAAGAATTTCCCACTGACTATATGCAAGGTGGTTCAGGAAAAAAGTTCATTTTCTCCATCAAGGAACACCTTTGAGAGTCATGACAAGCTGGAACACAAAGGAAACTTTTCCTCATGGAAGTCTTCTTTTTCCATTATTTAGGAGAACCAGGCCAATAGCCAGATGGACTCTTTCAGTGAGGACCTTGCATGACGCAATGGCTTATTGGCTCAGGAAGAAAAGCTGTCTCAGCATCTGGACCATAGAAATAAAAAGGAGCAGGATATGAGTTACATTTTTCATTACATAGAGTCAGCTCAGTCTCACTGTAACTCTTCACAATTGTTTACCCAGCAGAGTGTCGATTGTTTATCATGTTAAAGAGCATCACTTTGGATCCTCTTGAATTACATTGCATGAATGCTTTATTAAATATCTATAAGAGGAAATGAACAAAAGACAGCTAAAAATAAGAAAAACCCAGAGATATATGGAGGATAGACATTTCCCCCACTACATTGAGAAAACATGGTTTAACTCATGAGGAATTAAAAGGTCCATGGAAACCTGGCTACAAGATTGAGCAAAAATATAAAGATGAACATGTTGACCTTCCCCTTCAAATTCAATGTCATAAAAAGCATAAGGAGAGAGATCTTTAGCTGAGGTAAATCAGAAGCATCAATGGATTTCCTAACTCTAGCCACTCAAAAGAAAGGTCAACAGAAAGAAAGCAGAAAGGATCAAAGAAACAGAAGCACTGCAACGTAAAATGGCCGTCTAGGCTCTCTGCTTCATCTTTCCAGTCTTCTTACTCCTACAAAGCAGAGGAATATGCCAAGGAATCAAGGAAGAGAGAGGAGGGCACCATGGGTTTTGATAAATCCAGACTGGGGAGCAAAGACTTCATGAATTTGTGGGTCTGAAAAACAAAGGCAGCAGAGCTGAGGAACCCCTTCAAATTCAAGCAAGAAAGAGTTTTGGGCCAAGGAAACTTCTGATAACAACAACAACAACAACAACAACAACAACAACAACCACCCAACAACAACAATAACAACAACAGCAACAACAACAATGATTTTCCAAAGAAGAAACAGAGAGAGGAATGGGATCCAGAGTACACACCCAAAAGCAAGAAGTATTACTTGCATGACAACCAGGAAGGCAAGGGTAGTGACAAACAGATGAGCCATGGCTGTGGCCATGTAGGTTCATGCTACAAAAATCCATTACCAACCCCAAGTGGGCCCACAATAATTTCAGTGGGAAGGAGGGAGAGATTGAAGATGATGAGAGTGGGTCACAGATCAAAAAAGACAAGGACAGTTTACAGCCTACAGCTGATTATGGGCCACTCTTAATGGAGCCCTTGCTCAGGAGAGAAAGGTGCTTGGAGAGGCTTGTGGCTAAACAAGAAACCTCAAAGTTACTGAAAACCCCACCATACAACCCATCAGGCATACAGAATCAGTGACAGCAGAATATCACTGGTGCTCTCATTATAGAAAGAGAATGCTGCCACAGAACCCAGGATTAGGTTCATGTTTTGAGCCTGCACACAGAAATGCGCGCGCGCGCGCACACACACACACACACACACACACACACACACACACACACAGAAACAAATCACCACCACCACCACCACAACCACCACCACCATAAACATCAAAATTATAGGAATTGACAATCATTTATCATTAATATTCTTAACATTAATGGACTCAATTTCCAATTAAAAGACAGAGACTAAAGGAATAGATGGAGAAAAAGATCAATCATTTTGCTACATACAAGAAACACACCTCAGCATCAAAAACAGACATTACCTGAGAGTTAAAGGCTGGAAAAAAGTTTTTAAAGCAAACGTACAGAAGTAAACTGGATTAGCTATTCTAATACCTAATAAATAGACTTTTAACCAAAATTAATTAAAAGCGATGGGAAAGAAGACTACATACTTCTCAAAGGGACATCTATCAAGGTGATATCTCAATTCTGAACATATATGCCAAAAATGCAAGGGTAACCACATTCACACAAAACAATAAGAAAGCTTAAACTGCACATTGAACTCCACACATTGATAGCAGGAGACTTCAGTGCCCCACTTTTACCAAAGAAGAGGTCATGGAGACAGAAACTAAGAGGCAAAATAAGAAACAAACAGCCATTATGAATCAAAATAACTTGACAGATATCCACAGAATATTTCAGCCCAGTATAAAAGATTATACCTTCTTAGCACCTCATGGAACCTTCCCAAAATTGACCTTATAGTTGGTCACAAAGCAAGCTTCAACAGATACAAGAAAATTGAAATAGCTCCTTGTATCTTATTAGACTAACATGGGTTAAAGCTGGACTTCAACAGCAACAAAAACATCAGAAGCCTATAAATTCATAGAAACTTGACAACTCTCTACTCAATGATTACTGGGTCAGGGGAAAAATAAAGAAGTTAAAGACATTCTAGAATTCAATGAAAAACAAAGACATAACATACCCAATATTATGAGATATAATGAAAACAGTGCTAATAGGAAAATTTATAGCACTAAGTGCCTTCATAAAGAAATTAAATACAAGTCATACTGGCAATTTAAAAGTATACCTGGAAGCTGTAGAAAACAAAACAAAACAAACAAAGAAAGAAAGGAAACATAGCCAAGAAGAATGAAAAGCAAGAAATAATCAAACTTGTGGCTTAAATAAATCAATTAGAAACAGATAAAAAATGCAAAAATGTCAATGACATCAACAGCTAATTTCATGAGAAAATCAACATAAATAAACTTTTAGTCAAACTAATTAGAGACAGTATTCAAGTTAACAAAATCAGATAGTAAAAGGAAGACAAAACAACAGATAACAGAAAATCTAAAGAATCATTTAGGTCTTACTTAAAAGGACTATACTCCACAAAATTAGAAAATCTAAATAAAATGGATGATTTCTAGATATATCCCACTTAGCAAAGTTAAATTAAGGTAAGGGTAACAATTTGAACAATCTCCTCAAATTTGTCCATAAAATAGAAATAGAAAAAACATTGCCAAACTCATTCTATGAGACCATGAGACCACAGTCATTTTGTTACATAAGCCACACAAAAAGTCAACAAAGAAAGAGAACTTCAGGTCAATTTTCCTTATGAGCACTGATGGAAAATTACTCAATAAAATGCTCACAAACCAAATCCCAGAATATACTACAAATATCATCAATCATGATCAGGTAGGAATCATCACATGTATACAGGGGATGGTTCAATATATGAAAGTCCAACAATATAATCCACCATATAAACAAACTGAAAGAAACAACATAACAATTTCATGATATGTATTTGAAAAGACTTTGACAAACTCCAACTCCCCTTCATGCTGAAAGTCTTGTAAAGTTCAGGGATACAAAAAGCATGCCTAAACATAATAAAGGCAATATATAGCAAGCTCATAGCCCACATTAAATTAAATGGAGAAAAATTTAATGTAATTTCACTAAAATTAGAGACAATACAAGGCTGTCTACTCTATTCAATATAAAACTTAAAGTTCTACTCAAGCAATAAGACAATGAAAGGAGATCCAGAGGATACAAATTCGAAAGGAATAAGTCAAGGTAGCACTATTTTTTGATGATATGATAATATATGTTAGTGACCCCAAAATTTTTATCAAAGAACTTCATACACCTGATAAACACCTTCAGCAAAGTGATTAGGTAAAAAATTAACTGAAAACAATTCAGTAGTCCTCTTTTATGCAAACAAAAAGTGGACAAAGAAAGAAATTAGGGGAACAATACCCTTCATAATATAAAATACTTTGGTGTAACTCCAACCAAGGAAGTAACAGATCTGTATGACAAGAACTTCAAGTCTGTCAAGAAAGAAATTGAAGAAAATATCAGAAGATGGAAAAATCTTTTATATAATGGATAGGTAGGATTAACATAGTGAAAATATCCATCTTCTCAAAAATAATCTATAATTTCATTGCAATCCCCATCAAAATTCCAACACAATTTTTTACAAACCTTGAAAAGGCAGTTCTCAACTTTATATGGAAAAAACAGAGTAGCTAACAATCCTATACAATAAAAGAACTTTTGAAGGTATCATCATCCCTAATCTCAAATTGTACTCAAGACTAATAATAATAAAATTACATTGTATTGTTTTAGAAACAGACAGGTTGATCAATGGAATAGAATTGTAGACATTGAAAAAAAGCATTCACCTGTAAACACTTCATTTTTGACAAAGGAGCCAAAACCATAAAATGGAAAAAGAAAGTGTCTTCAATAATTGTGCAGCTCTAAGTGGATGTCTGCATGTAGAAGGATGTAAATAGATCTATATTTATCACCCTGTACAAAACTCAAGTCCTCGTGGATCAAGAACCTCCACATAAAACCAGATGCACTAAATCTGATAGAAGAGAAAGTGGGGAATATCCTTGAATGCACTGGTACAGAACTCAGGTTCTAAGATCAACAACTGACAAATTCTTCATCTCACAAATTCTTCATCTGACTGAGGGTTAATATCCAAAACATATGAAGAACTAAGAAGGTAGACACCTACAAACAAAATACAGATTTAAAAATGGGTTGCAGAGCTAAACAGAATTCTCAACAAGCACACTCTAGTTGCTGAGAAGCACCTAAAGAAATGTGGTATCCTTAGTCATTAGGGAAATGCAAATGAAAACAATCCTGAGACTCCATGTTACACAAGTCAGAATGGCCAAGCTCAAAACTCAAGTGACGGCACATGACAGGGAAGATATTGAACAGGGATGATCATCCATTGCTACTTAGAGTGCAAAGCTGTACAACCACTTTGGAAATCAATTTGGAGGTTTCTCAGAAAACTGGGAATTATATACATACACACACACACACACACACACACACACACACACACACACACACACACACATATATATATATATATATATATATATATATATATATATATATACACACACACACACATGAGGTAACCTAGTAAACCACAGGGAAACTTTCTCATCTATGTCCCATAGCAGCTTTATTCATAATAATCAGAAACTGAAAAGAACACAGATGTCCCTCAACTGAAGTGAAGAAAGAGTAAAGAAAATTGGTTCATGTATACAGTGGAATACTATTCAGCTATTAAAAACAAAGACATCATGATTTTTTTCAGGCAAATGGATGGAAATTGAGAATGTTTTTCTGAGTGAGGTTTTTCCAGAGCCAGAAGGACACATATGGTATGTAGTTACTTATAAGTGGACATTAGCCATAAAATGCAGGATAACCGACCCAAAGAAGCAGGGTAATAAGGGGGTTGCAAGGGAGGATACATGAATATCACTCAGAGGGAGCAACTAACTAATTATATGAGGTGGATAGAAAGAGGAAACTGAGTAGGAATGGGAGTGAAGAGGGGAACAGGACTGGTGATCATGTTTGAGGAGAGGAATAGTGGGAGAGGTTGGGCATGTGAATGGAAATTGCTGGGGGTAATCTCTGGGACTATCTGAAGGTCTGGGATACCAGAGGATTTTATGATTCAGCCTAGCTGAGATTCTTACCACAGGGAGGATAGAGAAGGAATTCAATCCAAATTTGACTTGCTTACAAGATGTGCAAGGTTGAAAGTTAAACAAAGACTGAAGGAACAGCCAACCAATGATTGCCCCCAAATTGCGACCCATCAAATGCAAGAGAGCCAAGCCTTGGCACTGTTAATGATGCTCTGCTATGCTGACAGACAAGGACCTAGCATAATTGTCTCCTGAGAAACTTCATCCAGCAGTGGATGGAGGCAGATGCAGAGACCCACAAACAAATATCAGGGAGAATTGAAGGAATCTTGTGGAAGAGTTGTGCATAGAATTGAACAAGCTGGAGGAGTCAAGGACATCATGAGAAGACCTACAGAATTAACTAATCTGGGTCCATGAGCTCAAAGAAACTGGGCCACCAACCGGAGAGCATGCAGGGCCTGAACCTCGACCCGTACACATTTGTAACACGTATGCACCTTGGTCTTCATGTGGGACTCTTAACAAGTGGAAGAGAGGTTATCTCAGTCTTTGTTTTCTGCCACTGGATCCTCTTCCTGCGATCTCGACTGCTTGGTTAGGCTTCAGTGGGAGAGGATGTGCCTAGTCTGCTGGGACTAGATGTCCCAGAGTGGGGTGGTTCTCTAAAGAGAAGGGGAGGGGGCAATTGGAGAAGTGATTTATGAGGATAGGACTGTGAACAGAGAAAATAAGGGGGCTATGATCAGCATGTAAAGTGAATAAAAAATAAATTATTAGAGAAAAAATTGATTTTTTCATTTAATAGTCTGAATTTCCCAAAATAAACAACACCTGTACAACTCATTTGAAGATTTTACAGTATTCCATATTATAAAGTAAATGTGCAAATTAAGTATATTATCTATTTATGACAAAAGTCATGATTTAGGCAACAGTATTAATCTTTTAAATTCTTTTATAGAGAAAAGTAATGGTCATTCAGGAAACATTGGAAAATATTTCCTCAATGAATGTGATTTGGGAATATTAAGTCAGATGAGTTTTGTCAATAAGGTCATTTTGGTTTCAAAACTTTGTTCCGTATATAAAACTGGAAGTATAGTATAGAAATTTGTCCCTAAGTTTATAGTAAGGAATGTCAGGAAACAGCTTCATCTATTCAATAAATATTTTAACTACAGACCTTTTGACATCATTTATTGATGAACAGAAAAATCCATTCTTATACATGCAGTGGTTCACTTTTTAAAAGCAAGAGATTTTAAAAGGTTTTACACTCTCAACTCAGTAGTTTGAGAGTGTTGTCTAATTATAAATAAAAAGAGAAGCTGAAGTTTTGATTTAGGAAGGGAGTGAATTTTATCATTTTGAACCAATAAAAGGACAAATTAAAATGTAAAACAACTAATATATTTCCAAGACAAAATTACCTTTTATTTATTCCATTTATATTTCTATTTCACTATCAATATACCAAAGATTCTAAAAAGTACTCTATACTGATGTTTTAAAGAGATTTGCTTATTTATTCTGTGAGTACACCGTAACTCTCTTCAGACACACCAGAGGGGACATCGGATCCCATTACAAATGGTTGTGAACCAACCATGTGGTTGCTGGGAATTGAACTCAGGACCTTTGGAAGAGCAGTCGGTGCTCTTAACCGCTGAGCTATCTCTCCCTATATACTGATTTTTATTCATTCTACTGTTAAATGTTAGTATTATGATATTATGAAGAAATTTTAATGAAGAAACTACTAATAAGAAAGATAATGGATTATTTTAATTTCTTGAGAACATAATCAACACACACATTATATATATATGCTATATATATACTTATATATACAAAATTTGAAATTTAAAAGGTAACATACATATGTATTTAAAAAGGACACACACACACACACACACACACACACATATATATATATATATATATATATATATATATTAGGGAAAGCACCCCAGAAGCACATCACATTACACCTGCTCTCCCATGCAAGACTTTTGCAGGCTTCCAGTGTGAGGGTAACATTTTTTACTGGTTTAATTCCACATTTTTTTCTATAACTGCTAACTCTCACCCAACACATACATACATATATACACATAGCACATATACACATATATGCATATTACATACATAGATGTATTGATACATAAATATAATTTACTCAAATCATTACCCATATTTTAAAAATCTATATTTTGTACTGATATTTTAAATTATAAAATTTATTTTAAGTTTACTAAAAATAAAGTGACATAAAATATGTTCCTAATGAATAAAAATATACATTCTAGAGCATATACATTCTCTCTCACTTTCCCCAAATATTCTTAAACATAAAAGATATGCAGTTTTTCATTTTAAAAGAGATAGCTTACAGAAATTACCTTTTAGCCACTCTAATAAAATGAAAACCATTTCATCTCAGTGAGCTGACTAATGGGTGAGGAAGGATTCCTCCAGGGCTCTGGAGGTGAGGCAAATCTTCTGGTGCATACTGTTGCTCTCCTGAGAACAGCCTTTTTTTCTGGCTTGTTGTCTGTAGCTCTGATGCCTAGTAATTCCCCAAATTTTCTCTTGTTCAACAACGGTACCTGTTTCCAGAAAACAGCCCATCTATGTGGTCTTTCAGTGATAAGAGTACTTGTCAAATCCTAGTTAAGTACTAGTCAATAATAACCCCATACTTTTGTCCCCCAAACACCCACAGTTGTCTCAATTTCTCAGCAATAGTCATCTTATTTATTCTCCTCCTCTGCTGTGAGAAGGCATGCTTTCTGTAGTCACCTGTGCAGTCACATTAAGCTTGAAGTGAGAATATAGTTTTCTTAAGTAGTGTTTCAAGTGGCCTTGGACTCTTACCCTGAAATGACTGCCTTCAGAGCATAGATTGGAGAAGACTTAAAGACTGTACGATATGTTTCCTTAGAATTCTCTATGTGAAGTTTTCAAATGATTAATCATTAATGTAGCCTTTGATTTGAAACTGTTGTAAATTACTTTTTACAATTTTCAAAACAATCACCATTATTGGGAAGGAAAGAGGTGAAAATGTCAGTGATTCTGTGTGCCTGATATATGAATATATGAGTCTACACCAGCTCGTTCACAATGAGTATCAGAGCTTCCCAGCAGAATTTCGTGAGTTTGGAAATAAGATTCCCAACTGAAAGAGGTGGAAAGAAAATTTGAAATTCAAAAAGGTAACATTTTATGTCATATGGTTGCCATGGCGATAGATTCACCTAACTAGAAATCATGGTGTCTTTGTTCTACACTGTCAAAGGTTAGACACATGCCTGCCATCGCCAACAATAGTTTAGAACTGCTAAGCCTTGACCTCATCTCTCTTTTGTAGACTTGGATATAGAAAACGTCTCAGGTAATTTCTGAACATGGTAAAAATGTCTTTATTATTTCCCTGGACCTGAAATTACATGCTTTAATATATGTGTTTTTAGACCATAGATTTTGAAGGATTCAAGCTGTTCATGAAGACCTTCCTGGAAGCTGAGCTCCCTGACGATTTCACTGCCCACCTTTTCATGTCCTTCAGCAACAAATTCCCCCACTCCAGCCCCAACGTAAAGAGCAAGCCAGCGCTGCTTTCCGGTGGTGAGTATGTATAGAAATGTACATATGACGTGCATTGTAAAGGAGACATGAGCATCACAGCATTGAACTAAGCACTTTTGACTGAAAACTCTCTGTGGAACTTATACAGGATACTGACTTTTAGAATTTACCCAGTACAATAAGCAGTAAAGAAAGTAGGATGCATTATGGCTTAGGAGTTCACATTTCCTTAATGACCTAAGAGATATTTTCATCAAGTTTAGAATATTTTTTCAAAATTATTAGACAAATATATAGACATTTAAAATTTAATAAAAAGGACCTATGCATAAGAAATTTATATTTAAAAATCAATAGTAGAATCTATCATTATACATTTAAATTCATATCTGTGAGTTCAGAACATTCTTTTATTTTTCTTAGATGCATTTTTACACTATACATATGGTCCTGTTAGGATGACATATATTTCATTGCATTTTTCATGAACTTGTTTATAAGGTGATGAAGGACAGAAAAGAAAAGGTAGCGATAAAAGTGAGATAGCTAGCACAGTGGGCAGCCTGTATGGTCCTTAGGTTGGAGGAGTCAAAAAACAGTGTCTAAGGCCTGGGATACTCTCTGAGATGAGACCACTGTTTGAGTGATTTGACTCAGTGTCTTCTGCATAGAGCTTCCTTCTAAGATTCCTCAGAGCAGAAACTCAGTGGGAGCATTAACAGACTTGAATCTCAGACCTCTTCTTTGTGGGTACCAGGAGAGCTGTGCTTCACGAACTAGCAGGAGGATCGCAATGTTTCTTCACAGTTAGTGCTAAGTCAAGGAGAATCTCCTCTGCTACACAAATCTTGTGCTGTAGGATGCATGCTTAGGGTTTGACCTTGCCTTTGCTCCTATTCTTGTCTCTGACAGTGTGCCTCTTCAAACCTGACAGATAAGAGGCTTGGATGCTCCAATACAGTCTTGAAGTAACATTCCCATTATTTGATCTCAGCAATTTTTGATTTGGAGAACAAATTTATGTGTGTGATATCTACTGATATCACTTCATTAAAGATAAGACATTGGGGAAGCCAGGGCAATGGATCCATCACATGGTAGCAAAGCCACTTGTTTGAAAAATATTTCCTATCATTAAAAGCCAAACCTAAGTGATTTTTGAGGTCTACTATTGTTTTCCACTGTTGAAACTCCTTATGTATTGCTTCCTGGACGTTAGCTGGAAGCTCACTTCTGCATCTGTTTATATTGTCGTGCTGTGTCATGTGCTCTCTTAAACATTTCAGCGTATAATCCCGAGAAACTGAGATTGAGAAAAACAGTATCGTTATAAAAACGTTTCAAACGATCGAAAGCTCTAAGTACCCAAGAAAGGCAGTGATATGGAGGGCAAACCATAGTACCATGGACAGGGTGTAGAGACAATGAGTGAGAGAAAAGTGTAATCTCTGAATCCTGATAATACGAGTTTAAAAACTATTTTAAAAAGTAGATGATAGAGCCATTATCAAACGATGAGCTGAGTCAATCTAATAATGCTCCCGCCACATGACAACTTGCAATGCTTTGACACAAACCACTCAGTTTTCTTTGCATAAAAAATGGCAGGAGCCTGATAGGCTCAGCCAGAGCATGACAAACACAGAGGCGAATGCTCGCAGCCAACCATTGAACTGAGAACGGGTTCCTGATGTAGATTTAGGGAAAGGATTGTAGGAGCTGAGGGGGTTTGCAACACCGTAAGAACAACAATACCAACCAACCAGAGCTCCCAGGGACTACATATGACAAAGAGTACATATGGACAGACCTATGCCTCCAGTTGTATATGTAGCAGAGAGTGGCCTTGTTGGGCACCAATGGGAGCAGAAGGCCTTGGTTCTGCCAAGGCTGGACCCCCAGTGTAGGGAAATGTCAAGGCGGGAAAGGGGCATGGTTGGGAAGCGGGAACACCCTTATAGAAGAAAGGGGAGAGGAATGGGGTAGGGGGTTTATGGACAGGAAACCGGGAAAGGAAATAACATTTGAAATGTAAATAAAAACTATCGAATAAAAAATGTTAGACGTCATGTATAGTAACAAAGATTGTGTATGAAAATGAGCATGTGTACCACAGCTCTTTGTCACAGGTTACCTAATGATCTGCATGGCATTTTGTGAAATGGAGAAATTACTCTTGTAAAATCTTTTACTGCATCTCTTCCACATTGCCTAGTGATATTAAATAATATTTGTTTTGAATCTGTGGAACTCCTAAGATGGATAAATAGCTTTATCCTGCTACTGAAACCTCAGCAAAGCCTTCAGTACCCGACATGCCACTTCAATAACCAACTTCTGATTTCTCTTCCAGTCTTTGAAAGTTACTGAAGTGTAGATATTATACTGTACTTTCAAACATTTTCAACACTTTAGAATTCCTCTTTAGAATTTAGAGTAATGGTGATTCTCAGACACTCTTACTATGCTAAGATCTCCATTTCAGTCACTATGGTCTTAGTATGAAGAAAAATAACAGAGAGAATTTTATAAATATGTGTACTTATACAACTTCAGACTTATACTGTCCAGGATTTGTATAGTTTTAGCACTCCTTTAGTTTTGAATGTATCTTCTGGAAAAATAGTTTACTATTAATATGATCTCCTAATTCCTTTTCATTGTTAAAATATTTTTAATTCTGAAAGTTTATGCAATTTTTACCCTCAGTCTAGACACTTGGAGTGTTGAGATGACTCAGCAGGTAAAAGCACTTGCTGTCAAACCGTCCTGAGCTAAAACATCAAGATCCACTTGTGAGAGGAGAGAATAATCTCAGAATGATTTTCTCACACTCCACATGTGTGCGGTAGGAGCACCTGTCTCCCATACTTTAAATAAAAGTAAAAGCTTTGAAAAGTTAAAGGAAAAATAAATGTAAAAGCTTAAAATGTTTCAAAGGTGGTATTCTCAACCATTAAATGCTTCAAGGTCTCCTCTTGGACTGGTTATTTATTCTGCCAACCATGGATATGTATGTACCATATACCCATTGAGCTTGTTTGCTGAATCTCTCATAGGGCAACCCACTTACAGTCAAAAGGCTGACTAAATTCTAACCAAATGTGTTTCTACTTGTCTTGCTGATTTGCATCCTCAAATTGTCCGTTTATAAGCCTTAAAATATATTTTACCTACCCTCAACTTCACTGTGTGAGGTAAACGCAAAGTACTCCCCAGCACTTGTCACGATGAGTATTAATCAGCCACTGACAAGATCACAGTTTCATCAATTATCGTTGGTATCTTCAAGCAAGATTTCAACTTCCAATCTTTAAAATAATCTAGCAGGAACCTGGTGTTATTACCCCCTGACTTTCCAAGTTCAAGTTTCATTTATGTGCTCATGATAAATTATTATTTTCTAGGACAACTAAAATCCTTGACACCATAAACCTATGAAGGTAGAGTTGAATTTAGAAGCCAGTGTGCAACAAAGAGAGAACACAGAAAATCCTGACCTCTCCACACTTCTGAGACGCTCTATGCCTGCCGCTATGACCTTAGCATGAGTCTTTGACCCATGCAACATAATTAAGAAAATAATTATGCTACAGGCTTCTCCTGCCTTCCTAATTCTATGTCTTTCTGGCCATGGACTTCAAGCTTCTTTTGTTGTCAGCTATTTCTAATGACTGGGTAATTTCTTCTCTGCTCACCTAGGTGTCTTGCCATTTGTTTTGTTCCAATGCAATTCCTTTGGGAATTCTTTGAGAATTTCATACATGAATATAATGTACTCATACTCAATCACTGGCAGTGGCCATTTGTAAATCCTTTCAAATCCACCTCCACAGTCTTAACTTCATGTCCCCTTCTGTCCTACTTATCTTCTTCATCATCACCATCCTCTTCATCATCCTCATCATCATCACCATGAGCCATTAGCATTCACAGAGTCACACTAGTGCTGTGATATGTGTATGGGTGTGCAGTCACTGGAATATGATCAACATACTAGAGATCACATGCTTAAAATATTGGTGTTTGCCTCCTCACGGAGCTATCAATTATCAATAGCTCTTCAGCTAGGAGCTTGGTCTCTTGTGTTCATCCTCCAAAACAGAATCAAAAATTCTGTTTTGATTATGTATAAGTCTTGTGCAGGATCCTGTGAACTGAGGTTTTTTTATTGATGACTAGGTTTTGTCATTGAGATAGTGTCTCACTATATAGAGCAGGCTCGCCTCTAATGTATAGCGGTCTGCCTGTCTCTGCCTCCTCAGTGTTGAGATTAAAGGAATATGCCACCATGTCTGGCTTGCTGTGGGTTCATAAGCGTAACTGTCCTGTCATGTCTAAAGGTCACATTCACCTTAGTACTCTTCAACCCTTTACAAACTTATTTTACAGTCTTTCTACCCTGTTTTCCAAAATGTTAAAATATTCCATGAATTTGAGAGACATAAATAGATGTCAGATATGTGTCTTTTCATGTCGAGCAGTTCTGAGAATTTCTGGTTGTGGAGCTCTTAGACTCCAAAAGTAATACTACTGCAACTACTTTGCTAAATGAATGGTAATAAGGTGTCTCCTGAAGGTGCACATCTCTACCTGTAGATTAGTTAAATTCCCTGACCACATCTGAGTAGTTTCCCTCTCTCTCTCTCTCTCTCTCTCTCTCTCTCTCTCTCTCTCTCTCTCTCTCTCTCTCTCAGTAGGAGTGTCCCACCATTTATTGATAAGTACACAATAGACACTGATTTTCTGTATTTGGACATTTAAACAAATTGTGGGCCATTGTAATAGCCACCATCCACTGCACAAAGAAACTTCTCAGATGTGGACAGGGAATTTAACTAATCTACAGGTATAGAAGTTCACATTTAAAAGGCATCTTTTTACCATTCACTTAGTGAAATAATTGTAGTAATATTACTTCTGGAGTCTAAGAGCTCCCCAGCCAGAAATGCTCAGAACTGCTCCACATGAGAAGAAACATATTTGATGTTATACGCATGGTCAATACTTTCCTTATATGATTATTATTTTGCCTTTACTCTATAGAAATATCTAAGTCTCTCCTTCATGACTCAGCCAAAGATTCACTGTAATTGTCTGACACACAGTGGATTGAATACTGGAAACGAAATAATCATTATGGTGTGTTTTGGTCAGGGTTTCTATTCCTACACAAATCATGGTCACCAAAAAGCAAGTTGGGGGAGGAAAGGGTTATTCAGCTTACATTTCCACATTGCTGTTCATCCTCAAAGGAAGTCAGGACTGGAACTCAATCAAGCAGGTCAGGAAACTAGAGTTGATGCAGAGGCCATGGAGGGATGTTACTTACTGGCTTGCTTCCCCTGGCTTGCTCACCTTGCTCTCTTATAGAACCACAGACTACCAGCCCAGGGATGGCATCAACATCACCCACTATGAGATCTCCCAACCTTGATCGCTAATTGAGGAAATGTCTTACAGCTGGGTCTCATGGAGGTATTTCCTCCAGGGTATTTCCTGTCTCTGTGATAACTCCATCTTGTGTTAAGTTGGTGCACAAAATCAGCCAGTACATTGTTTCAAAACTTCATTACGTCCTTGGGAAGAAAACTGGCACCTTTGCAGAGGACATTCCTCTCATAGCATTCTTGACCGTTGCCTTCATAATTTGTGCCAACTCCATAAAGACACTGAAAATTACTGTCAAGTATTTTTTTTATTACAGACATCTGTTAATAGCAGTTAGACATAACTGCTATATTTTAAGTACTGTAGAAATTAAAAGAAAAGTTAATATCGCTTACCAACTCATTTGGATACACACTCTGCCTGTTCTTGTAAGGTGAACAAGGTATAAAATATAGACTCCACAACGATGAATAGAAGTCATGAGTAACTGTGGAAGTTTTGTTGTTTCTTAGTCATTTTAGAGCATAAAATTTCTCTAACAGTTTTAAAGCATGGTCATATAGTTAATTGAAAGTTTGTGTCACTTAAGTGCTCATGCTATCCCTTCATTAATATATGCATTAAATCTCCGTGCGAGGGACATTTCAGGGAAGCCAAAGTCCCTTTAAAATAAAGGATGAAGGTATGAAACTAAGTGACCAATTTCACTGCAATCAACTCAGTGATCTAATTGTAACTTCATGATAAGGAAAGAAGAAAAAAGGGTGCTTTTAACTAAGACCCCAGGCACAGAGCATACTAATGCAAGGACAATCTGAGATTGTTCTGTGTGTGTTGGGGATGAGGCAGTGGTTCTTGTATATTTTCTTTCTCAATTGCTTTCAATATTAGCTTTTATGTCAGTCCCTTAACTGCACCAAGAAATAATTGATTCCACTGAACTACCTAATAGTGTATGGTGAGTTGGCTTGAATATACTTGCCCCATGGGAAGTGGCACTATTAGGAGCTATGACCTTGTTGAAATAGGTGTGGCCTTGTTGGAGGAAGTGGGTCACTGTGGGTGAGAGTCCTCTCTTAGCTGCCTTCAAATCAAGATAGTCATCTCTCAGGTCCTTCTCCATCACCATGTCTGCCTGCTCCCTACCATGATGATAATGGACTGCCTACCATGATGATAATGGACTGAATCTCTGAAACTGTAAACCAACCCCCGATTAAATGTCCTTCGTAAGAGCTGCCTTTGCCATGGTGTCTCCTTACATCAATAGAGCCCTAACTAAAACACCTGGTAGGCAAAGTTTCTTTTTATGGGTGCGGAGTACTGAACTCAGATCACATTACAGCTGAGCATTCCCAATGCCCTGAAATTGTGGTTTTGGTTTTGCTGTTGATAACTTTTAAGTTTAAATTTACATCGTTTCTCTACTGCCTTTCTCCCTCCAAACAGTCCCATATATATATATATATATATATATATATATATATATATATATATATATACACATACATATATATATATTTCTAATAATATTTATATTTCTAATAAAAATTTATATTTCTAATATATATTTATATTTCTAATATATACATTTATATTTCTAAGTATAGGCAGCTCAGTTTGTATAATGTTAACTACTACACATGTTTTCATGGCTAAACACTTGGATTTGGATAATTACCTAGTGTACCTTTTCCTGGAGACAACTATTCTCCCATTCTCAGGATTCGTACAGCATGACTGTAGTTCGCTGTGTACAACAGAGTTAACAGTGTCTATCTGGATAAGGAGGACAGAGCACTAGTGTGAAAGCGTGAGCAAGGATCTAAAAAGGGAAACTGCGGTATTTCAAACACATATCTTAGTTTGTTTTAAAAACAGATATTAGAAAATTCTCCTAAAAGAGCATTGCATTCATCTAAAGATATCTTTCAACTCTTTGATAAAACTTAATAATGTAAAACATACCCCTTACCCTACAAGTTGCCCTGGCAACGCAAGTGACCAACACAGCAGCCATTTTCCAGTTATTTACAATTTGCAGAAGTCAGTTTTCCAACAAGTTAACGAAATGCCAAGAGAATTTGTAAGAAGAAAGGGCAATTTGACCCTCTAATTTTCTAAGTTAAAGTCCACGATCACTTGGCACGCTGGCTTATTCTTGGTTAAGTGGCACCTGTTGGCAGCAGTGCACACAGGAGCAAACCTATTTCTCCCAAGGTCAGGGTGCCAAACAGAGAGAGAAATGATGCTGGTGAAGAGAGAAAAGAGGAGTTGGGGGTGCTGTGGGAGGTAGAGTGGAAGCTGTGGGTGTTGGAAAGGGACAGAGTGGGAGCCAAGACCAGGTGTGGAGCAGATCTCCTTGTCACAGTTATAACTCCTCTCCAAGTGAAATTAAAGATCATTGCAGGATTTTAAGCCTGAAGTAATCATGCTGCACTGATATGAAAGATGTGAAGAGTGAGTCTGAAGCAATAAAAGGTACTGAGCATATTTCATATTGAGAGAAATAACACACACATACATGTTAATTGGCAAAAGTTAATGTACCTTTTCCTGTCTCGGTATTTTCGCTGCTCAATTGGCATGCAATACTTAATCAGGTGAAGTTTTTAAATTATGAGCATCAACATGTGTCAATGCCAAGAGTAAAATATAGCTCATTTCATGTTTTCCATGAAGTCAAAAGGAGCTATACAATGCCTGTTGTTGACTGAAAAGGAGAAAAGAAATCAATGTTTTAAAAAGGAAGCTAATAAAGTAAGAACAGAAAATTAATTATACAACTAGAGGTAGCTACATGTAGAAAAACAGCTTTTAATAATGTCCTTAGGAAAAACACAGTGATCTAAGAGGTGTACTATTGTCTTGTGGTTTGTTGTTGTGTACGCATATGTGCATGCATGCGTGTGTGTGTGTGTGTGTGTGTGTGTGTGTGTGTGTGTGTGTGTATTGCATTATGAAGAAACTTCGTAGATCTTTTATGTCTAATGAACTACTTGAGTTTCTAGAAGTGAACCAATGGGAGACAGGGTCTCCTCACACCGAACTGCACAGACATTCGGTTTTGTATGACAGTGAACAAGATTTCTGGCACGCAAACAGCATTTAAACTACAGTGATGCAGATATTGATATTAATATAGCTGTTCTTTATAAGGCAATACGCTTTGAAACTGGCACACAAATGCTCTTGGAAAAACATCCAAGGATTTGCAGTCACTAGGGAATTCCTTTAATTATATAAACCTTTACACATCTCACATTGCTTAAGCGCTGTATTCACACTTGTAATTGCCCGCAGTTGTGATAGCTATAATGTGAGTTCATTTTACTTCAACAAATATTTTATCCTGCAACCAATAAAACCTACCCATCAGTTAAAGAAGAGATCTTTTTTGTCATGATTACATGTTGGGTTTTCAATTAAAAAAAATCTCTCTGACTTTTCTCTAGGAATAAGTCTTCAAAATGTTAATACTTTGATATAAATTTAGTCTTCCCAGAATAAATGTTTTCAAAAATATTTAACCTAAATGATTATATGTTAAACAGCAGCATTATCTTAATGTTCTTGTACTTCCATGTTCAAAAACCCTTGGAGAGATTGTAAGGTCTTAGTGAAAGCAAATAATACAGTTCATGGTCCATGTGTCCAGATCCAACCGCTTATCATATAACTAGGGTAGGTATGCAGCTTTATCTCACAGTAGCTAGAAAAAAAATCAGAAATATAGTGAAAGCTTGCTATCTCCCATGACAACCAGCCCTCTGTAGAAGTAGGGAGTTGAAATTGGCAGTCAGCAGTACTTTATTGTAATGATTCAATAGCCACTTTTAATGCTTAATGGTAAATGCCCTGTGTATTAATTAAGATTTATGTTTTCAAGAAGTCTGCAACATTTATATCTATCTTAAAAGTATAGATAAATCATTCATAACCACTGCAACCAACTTGGATAAAATTTTTGTTAATATATGAGCATACATATAAGTATGAGTACAAAAATACATTTTTGCACTCATTCCCAAATGCATAATATTGGCTGGTACAAGGCATGGTCAATGTAGAGGATGAGAGTTTAGGATGCTTTGCTGTGGCCACACCTCTTTATTTTCCTCGAAATGTCTTTGGATTAATCAATGTATCTTACAATATTTATTTAGAGTCAAGAGACAGAGTCTATCACCTATCTATCTATCTATCTATCTATCTATCTATCTATCTATCTATCTTTCTTTCTAAATATCTATATCTTAATTTCCCTCTCACCACATAAATATGCCTAAAGTACAGAATGCCATCTGAATTGTACTCATAGAATCTTTTTTAATCTCTGTTTTCTTAAATGGGAGTAATGAATGTTTCTATTTCATTGGATTTAAAGAATATAAAAATATATAGAAATCTTCAAAATAAATGTGAATACACTATAAATACTGAACAAATGACAGCTTATTATCATTACTCATTGAACACACTGTAGTCTAGTGTTTTGGTTTTGCACACATCTTGATCAAATCTCTCTTTGACTTCAATTTTGTGTCATGCATTCTGAAAGAGAAGCCATGAGTTTAAATAATGTTATTAAAATTTATTTCGATTGCGTGTTTAACAAGTACTTTCTGATTTTAAATCAAGATAATAAGTAAGGAATCCAAATTCGTTTTTCTTGATTTTCTTTTTTCCTTTTGGTGGTGGTGGGGTTTACAGTCAGGGACTCACTTTGTAGCTCAAACTAACATAGAGCCATGACCTCCTCCCTAGAAAGTTGCTGAAATTGCAGGTCGATAGCACCATGACAGGCTTTAGTAAACATGCTTCAGTTATCTATGTATACTACCAAGTCATAGACTAATAACCCTTGGTGCTTGCTGGTCATACTATCTGAATCTCCAAGTTCCAGCTTAAGTGAGAAAGTTTCTGTCTCAAAATACACAACAGAGAATTTTTGGAAAAGCAATGGATGTCACCCTCTGGCTTCCACATCCACACCTTGTGAAACAATATATTATATGGCAGCTATTGACTACCAATAGGCCCTTGAATTTAAAGAAAATGAAGCAGAATTTCCATTTTCGTTCACTAACTTGTATCTTGTCAAAATCCCTATGTAGTTTATGCGAATGTACTGAGGAATAGAAAGTGAGAACATTTCTATCATTGTAGGAGTTTCATTTTGTTTAGTTTGGGACAGGGTCTCATGTGACTCAGTGTGACCCTTAAACTTCCAATGTTGTTAAGACAGGTCTTGAACTCTTGGTCTTCTTGTTTCTAGCTCCCAGATGCCAGCTGGTACAGGACAGGATCTAGTTTTTAGAATTGAACCCAAAGTTCAGAATTAGATGGTATGTCATTGATAGCTGAACCCTATGCAGCTCTGTGACCAGGAGTTAGCATTACCTACTGACTTTCAAACTTCCCATTGCCCAAAAGAAACAATCAGTTCAAATACAACCACCCTGCAAAAATGTTGGAACCAACAGACAGGTATGTTAGCACCACTCCTTCAAAGTGATCTCTGTGCTCAACCCAAACATGCCTGCATATCCTATTGTCTCCTGCTTACTTAAGATTCTATAATTTGTATTGTTTCTCCCATATTTATACCGATAAAAGCAGAGGGATTTGTCTTGTCCTAGTCACTGGTTGCAGACTGTTCCTCTGTTTAGCCCCACATTATGGTAAAGACTTTATTTGAAACAAATTTAAGGCTTTCATTGGTATAATTTCTTATTGATTTAAAACTGAGATTAATATTGTAACTTTCATGTAAGCATTGTGCCTATATAATACATTTAAGAGGACAAGTCTTAGGCCCAGTCCTATAACTTTTTTTTTTTTTTATTAACTTGAGTATTTCTTTTTTTTTTTTTTATTAACTTGAGTATTTCTTATTTACATTTAAGTGTTATTCCTTTCCCGGTTTCGGGCAAACATCCCCTAATCCTCCCTCTCCCCATCTTTATGGGTGTTCCCCTCCCCACCCTCCCCCCATTGCCGCCCTCCCCCCGACAGTCTAGTTCACTGGGGGGTTCAGTCTTAGCAGGACCCAGGGCTTCCCCTTCCACTGGTGCTCTTACTAGGATATTCATTGCTACCTATGAGGTCAGAGTCCAGGGTCAGTCCATGTATAGTCTTCAGGTAGTAGCTTAGTCCCTGGAAGCTCTGGTTGCTCGGCACTGTTGTTCATATGGGGTCTCAAGCTCCTTTAAGCTCTTCGAGTTCTTTCTCTGATTCCTTCAACGGGGGTCCCGTTCTCAGTTCAGTGGTTTGCTGCTGGCATTCGCCTCTGTATTTGCTGTATTCTGGTTGTGTCTCTCAGGAGAGATCTACATCCGGCCCTGTCAGCCTGCACTTCTTTGCTTCATCCATCTTGTCTAATTGGGTGGCTGTATATGTATGGGCCACATGTGGGGCAGGCTCTGAATGGGTGTTCCTTCTGTGTCTGTTTTAATCTTTTGCCTCTCTCTATTCCCTGCCAAGGTATTCTTGTTCCCCTTTTAAAGAAGGAGTGAAGCATTCACATTTTGATCATCCCTCTAGAGTTTCATTTGTTCTATGCTTCTAGGGTAATTGAAGCATTTGGGCTAATAGCAACTTATCAATGAGTGCATACCATGTGTGTTTTTCTGTGATTGGGTTACCTCACTCAGGATGATATTTTCCAGTTCCAACCATTTGCCTACAAATTTCATAAAGTCATTGTTTTTGATAGTTGAGTAATATTCCATTGTGTAGATGTACCACATTTTCTGTATCCATTCCTCTGTTGAAGAGCATCTGGGTTCTTTCCAGCTTCTGGCTATTATAAATAAGGCTGCTATGAACATAGTGGAGCATGTGTCTTTTTTATATGTTGGGGCATCTTTTGGGTATATGCCCAAGAGAGGTATAGCTGGATCCTCAGGCAGTTCAATGTCCAATTTTCTGAGGAACCTCCAGACTGATTTTAAGAATGGTTGTACCAGTCTGCAACCCCACCAACAATGGAGGAGTGTTCCTCTTTCTCCACATCCTTGCCAGCATTTGCTGTCACCTGGATTTTTGATCTTAGCCATTCTCACTGGTGTGAGATGAATTCTCAGGGTTGTTTTGATTTGCATTTCCCTTATGACTAACGATGTTGAACATTTTTTTAGGTGTTTCTCAGCCATTCGGCACTCCTCAGCTGTGAATTCTTTGTTTAGCTCTGAACCCCATTTTTTAATTGGGTTATTTGTCTCCCCTGCGGTCTAACTTCTTGAGTTCTTTGTATATTTTGGATATAAGGCCTCTATCTGTTGTAGGATTGGTAAAGATCTTTTCCCAATCTGTTGGTTGCCATTTTGTCCTAACCACAGTGTCCTTTGCCTTACAGAAGCTTTGCAGTTTTATGAGATCCCATTTGTCGATTCTTGATCCTAGAGCATAAGCCATTGGTGTTTTGTTCAGGAAATTTTTTCCAGTGCCCATGTGTTCCAGATGCTGCCCTAGTTTTTCTTCTATTAGTTTGAGTGTATCTGGTTTGATGTGGAGGTCCTTGATCCACTTGCACTTAAGCTTTGTACAGGGTGATAAGCATGGATCGATCTGCATTCTTCTACATGTTGACCTCCAGTTGAACCAGCACCATTTGCTGAAAATGCTATCTTTTTTTTTCCATTGGATGGTTTTGGCTCCTTTGTCAAAAATCAAGTGCCCATAGGTGTGTGGGTTCATTTCTGGGTCTTCAATTCTGTTCCATTGGTCTATCTGTCTGTCTCTGTACCAATACCATGCAGTTTTTATCACTATTGCTCTGTAATACTGCTTGAGTTCAGGGATAGTGATTTCCCCTGAAGTCCTTTTATTGTTGAGGATAGTTTTAGCTATCCTGGGTTTTTTGTTATTCCAGATGAATTTGCAAATTGTTCTGTCTAACTCTTTGAAGAATTGGATTGGTATTTTGATGGGGATTGCACTGAATCTGTAGATCGCTTTTGGTAGAATGGCCATTTTTACTATATTAATCCTGCCAATCCATGAGCATGGGAGATCTTTCCATCTTCTGAGATCTTCTTCAATTTCTTTCTTCAGAGGCTTGAAGTTCTTATTGTACAGATCTTTTTTACTTGCTTGGTTAAAGTCACAACAGGTACTTTATATTATTTGGGTCTATTATGAAGGGTGTCATTTCCCAATTTCTTTCTCGGCTTGTTTTTCTTTTGTGTATAGGAAGGCTACTGATTTATTTCAGTTAATTTTATACCCAGCCACTTTGCTGAAGTTGTTTATCAGCTTTAGTAGTTCTCTGGTGGAACTTTTGGGATCACTTAAATATAATATCATATCATCTGTAAATAGTGATATTTTGACTTCTTCTTTTCCAATCTGTATCCCCTTGACCTCCTTTTGTTGTCTGATTGCTCTGGCTAGAACATCAAGAACTATATTGAATAAGTAGGGAGAGAGTGGGCAGCCTTGTCCAGTCCCTGATTTTAGTGGGATTGCTTCAAGTTTCTCTCCATTTAGTTTAATGTTAGCAACTGGTTTGCTGTATATGGCTTTTACTATGTTTAGGTATGGGCCTTGATTTCCTTTTCGGGAAATAGCATTTTATATTTGTTTATTATTGTACCCATCTGGCTGCTGGTTTTAAGCAGTAAAAATAAAAATAACTACATTATTATATTAGGACAAGTATATTTTGCATGTTAAGGGGTTAAGTGTAAGACTAATAAGATAAACTACAGTATTATGTCAATACACAGTACTGTATTTATTTTTTCCTGTTTGTGGCAATCAACATGACCATCACTGTCAGGATTAGAAATAGTAGCATACTCTTCAATAAATTGCTCTATAAGACTTATGAATTTCCTCATATTAACAGGATAAAAAATAGAAAACTTTTAACTTCTAATGCTATATTACCTTATAGATTTAGCAACATAAGTAGTATTGCATATTTCCATTGAAATGCTGAAGGAAAGAAATAAAAATCAATGTGCATCTGTCATCTGAAATAGAATTGCTAGAAAACCACACAAACTGAGGCATACATTTATTTACTGTTCATTAAAAATCCATATGTTATCTGAGCCTGCTGTGTGAAACCTGTGACTTCACTCATCACATTAGAGATAGAGAATGGAAGACCAGGCTAATCCCAGTAATCTGGCTAGCTGGATGGCCACCCTGGGCATCCAAATATCCTGTTTCACACAAAATAAAATGAGTCAACAAAATACATGAAATAGTCAAAGCAAACAAAACTCATTTATTAAACACTTGAACCTTGAGAGGTTGAGGAGATAACTCGGGCTTTAAGTGCTAGCTCTCCAAGTCTGCATATCTGGGTTTGATCGACAGCAGCCACATAAGTGGTAGGCTTTGCTATACCTATAACCATAGGTGAGAATCAGAGAGAGGAAGATCCTAGGGGTTTGCTAGCTAGCCAATCTTGCCAAGCCTGCGAACTCTGGGTGTATTGAGAGTTTGTTTCTCAAAGGATGTGATGGGAGAGATTGACAAAAACAGCTCATGTCAGTTGCTAGCCCAGACATCATGTACACACACACACACACACACACACACACACACACACACACACTCACACACACACACTCACTTCCTTCCTTTGTAAGAGGTAGTAAAGGGTAAGTGCTCACTAGCGTGTCTGATGTCCTGAGATTAATCCTCAGCAAGAGACAAAAGAAACAAGTTATAAAAACATATCCATTAAGCTTTTCCTAGAATATATATGTATCTGTGAGAGCATACTAAACGCCATGTTGTTAGAATGTAGTATAAATGTCATTTATGTTTACTAATGCTGTTTTTATGATTACAGCTCTAAGAACAAATATTCATAAATATATACATATAAACCTGTATATGCAATGGCATTATCTAAGAGAAATACTCTTGAAGTTCAAATTATTATTATTTTGGGTGTATGCCCAGGAGTAGTACAGCTGAGTCTTCAGGTAAGAATATGTCCAGTTCTCTAAGGAACTGGCAGACTGATTTCCAGAGTGGTTGTACCAGCTTACAATCCCACCAACAATGAAGGACTCTTCCTCTTTCTCCACATCCTCACCAGCAACTGTTGTCACCTGGGTTTTTAACCTTAGCCATTCTGACTGGTGTGAGGTAGAATCTCAAGGTTGTTTTGATTTGCATTTCCCTGATGACTAAGGATGTTGAACATAACTTTAGGTACTTCTCAGCCATTCAATATTCCTCAGCTGAGAATTCTTGTTTAGCTCTGTACCCCAATTTTTAATAGAGTTACTTGGATCTCTGTAGCCTAACTTCTTGAGTTCTTTGTATATATTGGATATTAGCCCTCTATTAGATGTAGGATTGGTAAAGATCTTTTCCCAATCTGTTGGTTGCCATTTTGTCCTCCTGAGAGTTTCCTTGCTTTACAGAAGCTTTGCAATTTTATGAAGTCCCATTTGTCGATTATTGATCTTAGAGCATTAGCCATTGGTGTTCTATTCAGGAAATTTTCCCCTATGTCCATGTGTTTAAGGTTCTTCCCCACTTTCTCTTCTATTAGTTTCAGCATATCTTGTTTTATGTGGAGGTCCTTGATCCACTTGGATTAAGCTTTGTACAGGGTGATAAGAATGGATCAATTTGTATTCTTCTACATGCTGACCACCAAGTGAATCAGCACCAATTATTGAAAATACTATTTTTCTACTGGATGGTTTTAGCTCCTTTGTCAAAGTCATGATACCATAGATGTGTGGGTTCATTTCTGGGTCTTCAATTCTATTCCATTGATCTACTTGCCTGTCTCTGTACCAATACCATGCAGGTTTATTTTTTGTTTGTTTGTTTGTTTTTTTTTAATCATGATTGCTCTGTAAATACTGCTTGAGGTCAGAGGTGGTGATCTCACAGAAGTTCTTTTATTGTTGAGGATAGTTTTTGCTACCCTGGATTTTTTGTTATTCCTAATGAATTTGCAAATAGTTCTTTCTAACTCTATGAAGAATTGAGTTGGAATTTTGATGGGTATTGCATTGAATCTATAGATTTTTTTTGGCAAGATGGCCCTTTCCTGCCAATCCATAAGCATGGGAGATCTTTCCGTCTTCTGAGATCTTTTTCAATTTCTTTCTCCAGAGACTTGAAATTCTTGTCGTACTGATCTTTCCCTTGCTTGGTTAGAGTAACACCAAGATATTTTATATTATTTGTGACTATTGTGAAGTGTGTTGTTTCTCTAATTTCTTTCTCAGCCTGTTTATCCTTTGGGTAGAGGAAGGCTATTGATTTGTTTGAGTTCATTTTATATCTAGCCCTTTGCTTAAGTTGTCCATCAGATTAGGAGCTCTCTGGTGGAACTTTTGGGATCACTTAAGTATATTATCATATCATCTGCAAAGAGTGATACTTTCATTTCTTCCTTTCCAATTTGTACCCCATTGACCTCCTTTTATTGTCTGATTGCTCTGTCTAGAACTTCAAGAACTACATTGAAAAGGTAGGGAGACAGTGAGCAGCTTGTCTAGTCCCTGATTTTAATGGGATTGCTTTAAGTTTCTCTCCATTTAGTTTAATGTTAGCTACTGCTTTGTTCTATGTTGCTTTACTATGATAGGTATGGGCCTTGAATTCCTGATCTTTCCAAGACTTTTAACATGAAGGGGTGTTGAATTTTGTCAAATGCTTTCTCAGCATCTGATGAGATAATCATGTGGTTATTTTTTTTTTTTGAGTTTCTTTATATAGTGGATTATGTGGATGGATTTCGATATATTGAACCACCCCTACATCCCTGGTATCATTTTCCGGTGTTCTTGGATTCAGTTTGTGAGAACTTTATTGGTAACTTTGTCATGTCAGACTCAATTTATCACCTAGGTTAGTATCCCTTACCACAGACACAGCCACACTTCTCTATTGTCATGTGTCATTTCTCTCCTCATGAATGGTTAATGCAACATTGTAAAAGAATCTTAGAGAACTCTACCAAACAGAAGGAAATAAGTGATAGGAAACACCTCCAGGTAGGCTTGTGGAAAGATAATAAGGCTAATGTTTAAACTGTAAATATGACCACTATGAAGAAAGATTAATGCCTAATGCCTGCTTTCAGGAAGTCAAAATATGACTGATGACTTTTTTATTTCCTAAGCACAGCCATATAGTGGTCTTGGTAATAGAAATAAAACTGGTCAATTAATCACTTTCTTGGATTAATCACTTCAACTTTATTCAATTCTGTTGTGGATTAAAGAATGTTACTTATCGCAAAAAGAAACAATTAACTCATAAAAACACATGAAGGGACCTAAGTCACATGCTATTAAGTGAGAGAAGCTCTTTTGAGTATCAAACTACCATGTAATTCCCTCTGAATTTCAAAACAAATAGTGAAAGTAATTGTAGTAGATTAAAGAGGCGTGGGAATAGGATGCCCATGTTAGGTCATTGTGTTAGACACAGTTTCTATTGTTGGAACAAATCACAATGAGCGGAAAGCAAGTTGGCAAGGAAAGGGTTTATTGGGCTTACACTTCCACACACACTACAATCATCAGTCACTGGAGGAAGCCATGGCAGGAACTTTAACAGAGCAGCCTTGTGGAAACAGGAGCTGATGCAGTGGCCATGCTGCTTACTAGCTTGCTCCTGTGGCTTGCTCATTCTGCTTTCCTATAGAATCCTGAACCACCAGCCCAAGGACGACAGCATGAACAATAGGCTACCTTCCCCCAAATCAATCACTATTTAAAAAAAAAAAACCCACTCAAAGCTGAATGATATGGACACCATTCTCAATTGAATTTTCCTCTTTTCGGATAACTCTAGTTTGTGGGTCCAGTTGGCCCAAGATTAGGCAACACAGTCACCAAAGGTAGGAACTATAGGGAGATTCTGATAGTAAGGGCTTGTGCATAATGAAGAGGGTATACAGGATTTAAACTGAAGTCTTTCTTTCTCTATTATATTTTTAATTTACACAAACACACACACAACACACACACATAATCTTCACAAATATAGACTTAGTACATTGTATACTTCTATTGTATATAGACATAATATTGTATACTTCAATTTTTGTCAAAATTTGTCTTGAAAATTTAACTTTACTCAGATAAACCCTGTGAATAATTATAAAGAGAACATATCTTACCACTTCAATTCATTTTAATTAGTCTTTTGGAAACTTTTCTTAGCATTGCACTGTACAAATATGCATATTTGATCAAATTCTTTCACTTAAAGCATGTAAAATACAATGATGATGACAAATGCACATTAAAGCTCTTACTAACAAAATACTGTCAGTATAAAGACAGGAATGTTTACTTATCTTCGAGCAAACACAGTAATAATCACATTTTGATTCAAAATTGTTGCTAAATGTCTGTGGAGACAGAAAGTAGATGACCAGATGCCTGGAATTGAGCAGAGGGGGACAGAGTAGCTGCTAGTGAATGCAGGTATTTGGACAAATATAAAAATATAATGTTGATGGTGGCAATGGTTGCCCAACTCTTTGGACAGGCAAAAGGCCATTGAGCTGCACATTTTAAATAGGGGAATTACACGGGACATAAACTTTATATTCATAACAAAACATATTTCCCATAAAGTGTTGTGACTGAAGTGAATGTTTATAGACTTTCTCACAATATACACAGTACAGAGAAACAAAATGGAAATTGTGTGACCCTCAGAGTCCCCATATTTTACTTTTAAAATAGTTATCATGAAAATGAATATACAAATACCATAACTCTTGAAGAAAAATGTACAATTTGACTTTATTTCAAATAAATTAGACAGTGTTTCTTCCTTTTTCCCTTGTTCTATTTGAAGATTTTTGTGTTAAAGAATTGAGTGGATTACATCATTTCGGGACCCTGGGCTGGGCATTTGGGAAAAGGGTTAGCTCCCCAGCTGGATGACTCATGTCATAGTTTATGACTGTAATTTACTGTTTTGTGCTCCAAATCTGGAATTATGGTCACTTCAAAGGTCAACATCATAGTCCCTTCTATAATAAGTTAGAAGCCCTGATTTCTGCAGCTGGCTGAGCTTTAGTTGACCAGTTACAATTAACTTGGAAACTATTTGAAGCTCAGTATTATCTTTGCCTTGTTTTTTCTTCCTTTGGAGTAAAAAGAATAATTAGTTTGTATTGTGTATGTAGTGTTCCTTGCAATGTGAAGAAAATTAATTTTAAAATGTAGATCTCATTGATAACTGTGATTGAAAGTAAGAGTTGGTGTGTAATGACTCGCATGGTAAGAGGGGAGGAAAGAAGTGAAGAGTGTCCCACAGGAGGGGCTTTGTGCAGTAGATTCAGGTGAAAGTGTCCCTGATGAAATTTTAGAAATGAAACAAGAAGTAATAGAACCAATGTAAGTTATCATAGAAAATATTTGTGTTCCTAAAAGAGCCACAAATTGTACTTGTCTGTGTCTAGGTTGAGGTGTAAGTCCCTTTCCTTTCCACAGTGTCTAAAAAGGAAAATACTGCCTACGTTGCCAAGGTTGAATGAGGAAGACAAGACTTCCGTGGCTGACAGTGAAAGTCAAGGAGGGCCATACTCATAAGGATATTTCTCGTCTGTCAAATGAGGATAAGATAGTTGACCTCACAAGGTTAACGTGAACATTAAGTGAAATGACGTGTGAAAGGCCCTGTTAGTACTTCCAGCCTGGTAATAGAAACACTCTAAATGAGATCTGTTATTAGAGGCAACATCAGCAAGGATAAAAATTGAAGACATTCGGTAAAGCCTAACAGTTGCTCTTTGAGAATACTGAGCTAGTCGGATGAGATAAGAGGAAGTACAGAAAAAGTCAGAGTTGCAAACAGATCTGTCAGGGAGATTCATGCCAAGGAAGGACAGCTGGTCAAACTGCGTTTGTTTAAATCATTCTTCTTCAGCTGATGTCAGGCTAAGAATCCACGAGACATCCAGTCCACTAGTCACCCTGGTCAAATACTTCTTGTCAAAGGTAAACCGTGGTTACACTTGAGGTTTTCCTCGGGACTTTTCAGATGTTCACCATTCGGTTTCAAAGGCTTCTCTGAGATGAAGCCTCTGTGTGAAGCTCCTGTTATGTGACCATCAGCACATTGTGAACACTGTGATTACTGTGAACAAATATTTTATTCCTCTACAATGGTTCTAGAACAAGAAATTCCTAAGATTCCTGGTATTCAAAGTGTAGTGAGATGGCCCAGCAATTAGAGGTATTTTGATCTGAGTTCTGCCCTGCAACCTACATGAAGGAGAATCGAAAGCAACGACCAAACATGCTGCTGTGATCTGAATAAGTGCGCCATGACATGCACATGTGTAGACACACAGGCACACACATACGGTCAGTCAATAGATATACAAATAAATGAATAAAATGTAGAAAATTCATTTTTAACATTTTGAAAGTAATGTGAAGACTTTAAAAACATAGAAAGTTTTAATAAGATCTAGCTGTCTTATAATTCGCTAGCTGGCCTTGAACTACATACATCAAGTGAAGACCATATTGGAATCTCACAGTCATGTGCTCTCCCTTTTGCCAAAGTGCCTACCGTGCTGACTTCAATTTCTCTTTAATTCTGCTTATTCATACTCATGGACAGTATGGTGGCAAGTGGAATTCTTATGTATGGCGCTTGCTGGCAAATACTTGACATAAATATGTATTTTATGAACAATCACTTAAACTGGATAAATCATAATATGACAGACATTGCCTTTTCAGTTTTTATGAAAGGGCAATTCTGATATTTTCAAGTTAACTTTTATTTGTCACTGACTAATACGAAGAAAGGAAGATTAGCCATGGGTTCCTTGGATGATGTCTCCGTTTTCTCACAGCGCCGGGATGTTAAACTGACCTTCACATCCTTCAGTGGTAGATGGCTCAGCCCCTGCCAATGGACTCTGGAAATCTCTCTCCTGTTTGCACCGTTCACAGCATAGCTGGAAAGTTAATATATTAGTGTTCTAGTGCATTTGATTGTCTTATATTTAAGAAACACACACACACATATGTTCACAATATCTAGTGCTATTTTCTTTAGTCATTTCATATTTGAGAACACAGTGAATATTTTAAATATGTGAGTACAAATATATTTTCCAGGTTTGAGGATGAATAAGGGTGCCATCACCCCTCCACGTTCTTCTCCAGCAAATACGTGCTCCCCGGAAGTGATCCACCTCAAGGATATTGTGTGTTACCTGTCTCTTCTGGAAAGAGGAAGACCTGAGGACAAGCTTGAGTGTACGGTTTGGTAATTCTGTTTCTCATAAAGCTGGAGTTCGGAGGAGAGATTGGTTGGGTAGTGATGTAATTATACTTGCCTAAATTGTTTGTTTATTTAAAGTAGCTTGATTGAAATTTAAAAAACAAATACAAAACAAAACAAACAACAATAAAACCCCCAAAATCCAAAATATCAAAAACCAAAGAAAACCTGTCAGAATCAAGCAATCAAAAAGTTATCATTAAATTTAACTAAAACTGCATCCCAATTTTATAACAGGTTTAATAAGAAATGTTGAAGTCTGTTTGGCATGATGTGAAATTCTATCTGTGTTTATCTATCAAATGACTCCTAAATTGTTTTATCCTCAGCTCTCTCGAGTTAACAAGAAGTTATCAGAAACTTTGAAAAGTTTGACAGAGTATTTATTCCTCTTTCTGAGGTAGACTTTCCAAATCTTCCAAGCAGGAAGTGAAAATCCCTCTCCCCTCTTGTGAGCATAAGTACACATACCCACACATGCCCACGCATTCCAAACTCCCAACACACACACACACACACACACACACACACACACACACACACACACACACAAAATTTACACACACATACAATTTACACTCTTCTCCATGGTAACCTCCCTCCACCATCACGTTAACAGTCTTTGACATGGCACGATTTCTCAAATACCTGATATATATTACTTGCTTCAGTATACTATTATTAATCAAGCAATATCTGTGTTTCTTCTGCATTACTGTAGGTTGGAAACTTCTAAGCACTAAATGCTCCTTAATAAATTGCAGTGGCTGAGCTCCCCCTGGTGGTAAAATGTACACATTGCAATGAAAGAGCATACTCTTCAAATGACCATAACTCTAAAACTCATTATAACGGCAGCAGGTGCTGAATACTCAGCTACTAAATTAATCAGATTGTAGTAAAGATTAAAGTGAATTAAAATTTTACTACCAAGAAGATAGTAAAGATAATAAAACCAAACTTTCATATTGCTTAATAAAAATAAAATTACTGTAATGTATTAGAACTGTAATTACGAAATGTTTTAGTTAAATTTAATTGTAACTGTTTGATAGTACTTCTCACAAGAGAAGTATTTACAATGATTATTTAGGAGTTACACCAGCTTAGGTTATGAATAAACCTTATGAATATTATTCTTTAAATGTGTATTTATTATTCATAAACACGGAGTATTTTCCTTTCAAGATTTATTTTGTATTCATAAGAACATGTAGAAATCTCTCTCGTTCCAAAGTAAACAGTGAACTTCTCTTGAAGTGACAGCCAAAGAGAGAGTTTGCTCAGGTGTGGCCATTGCTAATGTTTGTGATGATGATGACCCCCTGATTTGGTGGCCATCACTCTGACTGAACAGAAAATTATTCAGGAATTCTGTGTTTTTTCTTCTTCTTTTGAAATGCTTGATATTTTCTACATCGATGAGTTAAGTTCACCCATCAATCAGTTTCTCATGAATTTGCAATTTATAAGCTGTTTTCATCTGTACATTTATAAATTTCCAACGTTCTTTTCCATTCTCAGTGTCTAGATTTATTCTTGGTGAGACGTACATTGATAGTGTCTGATGCACTACACGGTTCCTTTCAGGAGGGTTATATCATATTAAGCATGAGATGCACAAGAACTAAAAGGAAGACATGGTGATTAGAAGAAGCAGAAGAGGATGCAACGCGGACCCTAAGTTAGTTACTAGTGAGGGAGAGAATTGAATCTGGACCTTCCTTTGAGGTAGCTAACCAAAAATGGTACACACACGCCTTGGCTTAAGTCAGACATTTCTGTAGAGTCACCCACCAGAATTACTTGCCAGATCATACACATAGGTTACTGGGTGCCTCTCTACGTGGTACCTGATAATTGGCCAATTAAAATGAATGGGTATGAGCCACTACGTCTTTTTGCCCTGGAGCTCCACTTCGAGGAGGAGTAGAGCATGCAATTTCTTCTCTGAGGTGACATCTCATCACCACCAATTTCCCCGAATGGACTGCTTACCTCGGCATCCGTATTTCTGATTCTTTTCTGTTGATGGTTAGAGAGAGTGACTACCTTGTTTGCAAGATCCACGAAAGGAAAGAGTAGTCTACCAAAATGACAATTCTGGCTATTTTCTCTTTCCTACCCTTGTCCAATAACCCCTTCGGTCTTTTAATGTCAGGTTTTGGTGTAAGACTTGGCTCAAAGCCTACCCCATTATGAAGAAATAAACATAAACCATTTCTTCACTGGCCTTTCCTTAACCCAGGCTTTATTTTTGTGGACACCTGCACTATTCACCTGGAAAGTACTCATCTGTGTTGGGGTCATAAGAGGATTCCTTTCCCTTTCCTGGTGGCTATAATTTAGTCAGTCACATGGGTCAGCTGTGCTATGATAGGACACACAGGCCTGTTCCTCGTGGGGTGCCATCTCTCCTGAACATTCACTCTGCATTTCTTTCCCAGTTTCTGACCTAGCCACTGCCACTTGAGAGCCATCTCAAATGATAAATATTCTTTCCATCTCGTATTAAGACATCTTATATTGACCCTATGTATTACCAATAGGCCCCAACCACCATTCATCTGGTCAGATCTCTTATAGATTATGAATAAAAGTGACGAAAGCCACCAATCCTCCTAGGTTCTCAAAGGGCCATGACGTCTTATAGTCACTTTCTATTTGAGTAACTGTTATTTATACTTTTCACCACTGTTTTTCTTACAGGAAATTTGGAGAGAATGAGAATATGTCCTATTGTATTGGATTACAAACTTTCAAGGCACTCAACTCTTTAACTCCCACCTTTATACTTTAATATTAATTGTTTAAAAAGGCAGGTAACTGAAATTGGTGGATTGAAGAAGCCCCAAATTAAAAATCATTAAGATATACACTTTGTTCTGTCTAATAACTTCTAGAAAAGCGCAGAGAATTATATACTTTGTATTGTAATATATGAAGCAACAAACGTAGACAGAATTTTTCAAAAAATTTGAAGGAGAAAAAGTTTTAGAAAAATAGAAATCGTCTCACCTTACATAATGTGCCTCAATTCTGACCTTTCAGTTAAATTCAAGTGTGGGCACGTAACTGTCTCTATGTAAGGTAAAATGACATGGTTATAAAAATAGAAGAAAGTGGGCTAAGCTAGATCAAATCTGCATCGCAGGTCCCCATCTTTGAAACTTATCACGATGGCAGAATAATCCGAATTGGGTCTTGTTTTGTTTTGGCACTGAAACATCTATAAATCTATATTTGTTTCAAAATTAAAATGTGATTTTTTAATGACCTACTGACCTCAAGGCCCATCCCTACTTTTAAACGTTAACAAAAGGAATCTTACTGATATTTAAGGTTCAAAACTTACTTTCAGTAATATTATTTGGAAAGAAGATTTTAAAAGGGTAAGTCTTCAATGGTTTATCAAGGTGAATAACTTTTATTTTCCACTGAACTAAAGCCTGCCCCCCCTTATTTGATTGACGTCTCTCTGTATCTAGTGAATTTTCAAATTCTCAACTGTGTATCTTACATGTGATCCTTTGCATTTTAATTGGTAACCTTTCCTCTACCCCTTACGATACGTGCTATATTCTCTGCAGATATTATTTTAATGTTGCACTTTAAAGGCAGAGTTATCTTCTTGTATGAATTTTGAACTTATTATCTTCTTTTGACTCCTCCTCTCCCTCTCCTCTCCCTCTCCCTCTCTCTCCCCTCCCTCTCCCCTCCCCTCCCCTCCCCCTCCTCTCTCTCTCTCTCTCTCTCTCTCTCTCTCTCTCTCTCTATCTGGCATGCATTTTCTCATCTTCCTGACTACCATTTTTATTTTTCTGATTCTTTTAATATTTGTACCCAGGGGGAATTTCTATATATCTACTCTTATTCCTAGTTTGAAATTTTTCTTTTCTTACTGGGTTTCCTTGAACTCAGCTGCCAGTGGCCACACAACTCCAATATTTTGGGTCATATGAGTTGGTTTTGCAAATGTTTTCTCCAGTAGCGTCTAGCAGAGCTACCATGACCCTACTTCTGAATTAGGGTTGGGTTTCTCTCTTGCCTCACCTTGTTCTAGGTACTGGACTCCTTTCTTGGTAGTCTGTACTCTTTCCACATGTGGGAATATTTTTAGTATTTCTACTATAGCTTCAAATATTGAGATACTGAATGTCTCCTTGGAGGATTTTTCTTTAATTTTTACCATGTTATTCTTATTTATTGGATATGAGAGAGATTAACCACATGGTTAAATACCTTAAAAGTTTAGATAACTATAATTTAAGAAATATACATTTCCAGTTTCGTA
Organism: Rattus rattus; assembly: GCF_011064425.1. Classification (NCBI taxonomy): domain Eukaryota; kingdom Metazoa; phylum Chordata; class Mammalia; order Rodentia; family Muridae; genus Rattus; species Rattus rattus. The sequence goes on from NC_046160.1 coordinate 51,379,292, forward strand.
TCTTAATATTTGATTTTCTATTGCAAAAGAATTCAAAGCCATAGTTAAGCTGATAATATTTGAAAATTTATACTGATACAGACTAATTTTGCATCTTGTACACATAAGCATGTCTTAGTTGGTCGAATTCTATAACTATTAAATACGAGAATAATTACGGCGATCCACACTCTCCGAGTTGCCAGTGTCTCTGCTCACATACAGAACCCAGACATGAGACCCTCCAGGAAATTATACAAAGTCAACATTAACCCTCACTTCCACTCTTCTGTTTTTACAGCTGTGTCACTCTCCTGTGTTTACCTTACAAAGACACCTGCAGCTTCTTCCATGATCTCCTTGAGGTCTGTGAATTATCCAAGGGGGACTGCAGCCTTGGACTTCTGCTTTCCTTAGCTCACCAAGAGAGTCTGTGTTCGGAAAGCCCTTACTTGATTAGTTTAAAGATGAGGTGCCTAGTGAAGCCTGGTGAGGGGCTCAACCCAAGACAAAAGAAAAAAAAGGGTCATGCAAATACTGTATGTGTAGGAGCCGAGATCCCCCACTAGAAAGAATCTTTTTTAAGCCACCATTTCCTCTCTCACATTGTTTGGGCTGAGTCGCAATACTGGCTTGTGTTTATGTACAGGGCTCTAGCTTCTGGTAGGCACCTGTGTGTCCCTTGTCACTTGACTGCCACAGCAAATGTGACCTCCTGATAGCAGGGTGAATACTCTCATCTCTGGGATAAGAAAACATTCTCATGGAGTCTAAATCTTAACTGATTTATGAAATTCACGATTGATTGTTTTTCTACCTCCACTCTGCCCTTTACTATCCAGATGCTGAATATTTCAACTCCTTCTCCGTATTTAAATTCAAGACTAAGAATCGGAAAATCAAATCAAAGCATATAATGCTGTTTACTTTCCTCTAAGTACAAAGAAGATTTTGTAAACTAATTATCTGGGATCCAGTAGTTTTATTAACCAATTAACTCAATTTTCAGTTTGGCTTTTTAAAAAATCGCCATGTTAAAGGCATTCAGCATTGATACATTTCTCTTCAGCAGTAACTAAATTTTAATAAAACTATCTACCTTAAAGCAACATGACCTTTCTCGTCTGTAAACTCTTGTTTCTATCTCTTTCTTTCTAGTTATGTTTCGCCTGTATGACACCGATGGGAATGGCTTCCTGGACAGCTCGGTAATTCTCCCCTTCAAACATTTTCTGAAAATTGCAAAATAGTTTCCTTTAAACTAAGCAAGTGTGAACTTACAGTTATCATCACAGAAGGCGTTCCCCATAGAACTTAGAATCCACTCACACAGCATTTCTGAAGAGACAGAGTTGTGAGCATTCTGTCCAGTGGTTTTGCTAAAACAGAAACTACAAAGAGATTTCCCAACTTGTGAAGGAAACACAGAACAGGGCTAAAACCACGGCCTTGAAATGCAAAAAATACTATCAGTCATATTTGCCTTTGAAAAATATTGAGTAAGCATAAAACATCTAAAGAAAGTATGAAAATGATTCGTTTTGTATTTCTTCCTCTTAAAGTCTTCTCTCTCATAAATGGAGTAAAGAAGGACTTACGGCTTGCTGTGAGAAATGTTTTAACGACATCTCTAATTTTCCTATAGCTTAAATGACAGAAGATGATAAAAGCAAAATAGTATATCTGAATGCTAACATGGAATGCATAATTAAATGTTTGTGTTATGTGGGAATCAATTGCAGTTTTCTGAGAAGTAGAAAAGAGACATCCAGTTCAAACATCAGTACTGCATATTGTACACAGTTACCTATTCTTTATTTTATGATAGTATATATCGTGTCTCCAGGAAAACTACAATCAGCAATGTAAATATTAATGTCAGGGTTGGTGTAGGCATTCCCAAGTGTGTGGATACATCAAATTTCATGTTGTTGCTGCTGTGGGGGTGCCGAGGAGGGGAACACCATGTAACAAATGCTCGCTCCTAACTTTTACAATCTATGTAACAGTGAGGGAAACGCACATGAGGCAGGTTACCAGAGGGCCTTTCGGTTATCTGACAGCACTTGCTGCATCTCAAATAGACCTAAGGTTATCACTTTTAAATTTATTTACATATACGTTCATGCACTGTCATGCTTTGATGCTACTGTGAATGTGTGATGTTCAAAAGACAACTTGCAGGACTTAGTTCTTCCACCCCGTGTGTTACAGGTTCAGGTTCAGGTGGTCAGCTTGGTGGCAGAAGTATTAACCTGCTAATCTACCTTGCCGTATAGACTTGTCCGGGGACATTAGTGAAGTTAGACATGTCTTTCTGTAGCACTGGGTAGAATAATTCTCACATGTTACCTTCTCCAGAGAGAAGGAAAGCGCTAGAATCCCCAATCCAGGAAGCAAGCGCCATCATGAGTTGATGCTGTGAGGCATGGACTTCTGAGCTACAAACCTCAGTGTTCCATGGATATTCTTCTTGTGTACTAATCTTCACTTAGGAATATTGAAACCCAGGGTGAACTTACCCAATTTCCCAGGGCGTTCATGTCATTCATTGCATACAGTGATGCGAATTATATTCTAATATGTCTAAAGCAGATTTGGTTTGTGAAATGTTTCTTTTTCATTTTTAAATTAAAATGGTATGTCCTAACCAGGCTATTAGCCATGGGTTGGCAGCTGATTTGAAAATTCAGTTAAGTGCTTGTTTTTCTCTCTGTCTTGGATTCTGGCCATTTTTAAGGGGACACGTGTAATCGATTGCTGCAAACAGCTACAATTAGATGCACAATACCAAATACTGATCTGAAAATAAATGGATTTACTCCTGATTAATTTTATACTCATATTTTCTTTTTCTTCTTTTTAAAATTAAATCTCAAGATTTAATCCCCATGTGGATTTTTTTTCCAATACCATCTACTAACTTCAGTATATTTTGTTCAATATCTGTTTCAAATTTTGTCTTCTAACATCATTTCCATTGCTAGTTTAAGGATGTTACAGTTCTACTTTTAGAAGCAAAACAGAAAAAAAAAATCATTGACTTCAATGCTGACTGCTTCTCACCCAACTTAGTAATGATTATTGATTATTTCCTGCACTCTGGTGACAGGAAACATGTATGTCATGTAATAACACATATCATCTCTGTAGATCTTTGTAGTATCATGAGTTTGGTCAGGACAATATGTCCATCTAACTCGTGAGGACACTGTCTAAGAGAGGGGAAATGATCTATCTAGATTAGGAGCCTAGAACATAGTTCTTGACCCAAGGTTTTTATTACTTCTTCTTTTTTTTTTTTATTAACTTGAGTATTTTTTATTTACATTTCGAGTGTTTTTTTGTTTTTTGTTTTTTTTTAAAAAAAGTTAACATGTTTAGTATGCAGTACAAAAAAGATTCATGGACGAGTCCAATAGTGTTATTCCCTTTCCCGGTTTTGGGCAAACATCCCCTAATCCCTCCCTCCCCTTCTTTATGGGTGTTCCCCTCCCCATCCTCCCCCATTGCCGCCCTCCCCCCAACATTCTAGTTCACTGGGGGTTCAGTCTTAGCAGGATCCAGGGCTTCCCCTTCCACTGGTGCTCTTACTAGGATATTCATTGCTGCCTATGAGGTCAGAGTCCAGGGTCAGTCCATGTATTACTTCTATTCAAAGGTTTTAACCTCTCCAAATTATTGAGCAAAAGGGAATGGATGAGAGGCTAACAATCACCACTGAGTTGCTAGCAGGCATTGAAGTTAATTAGTTACTAATAAGTTTACTTTTATTGTATTTTCTGTGGCAACAGTTCTAACAGGACATATTTCTTAGTGATATTTCTTCTGAGAGGAGTGTAGCGCTCATTCGTCTCTCAGGCCATCTCTTGGTTCCCAACAACTTAATCTCTTCCTGCCATATTACTGTCTTTATCCTGTGAACTTTGACCACATGTGACAGGAAGTCCAGTAGAAAAAAATCTTTGATTGTATTTATATACTTTCAAACCTTATTTTTACGTAAAACAAATACTAACTACTGTTTTTAAAGCTTGATTTTTATAGTATACATAAACAAATATAAAGAAATATTTTTTCTGGAGATGGAAGCAAACTAAATTTTATTATTATTACATTTTCAAAAAATTTAAGATTCATTTTATCAAGTTTATGTATTTACTAGCAGTTCTTCAAGGAGTTGAGATTAGGAGGCTATGAAAATTTAAACTAAACATTGAGGGTATCAGCAAATGAACTCCACATATGCTTAGCCTCCGAAACTTGATCTCCAAACACCATTCCAGTAAAGTACCCAGAGAAGTAGCTACACAGTCATTATACGTTCTCAGTGAATGGAAATAAAAACAAACCTCTCAGTTGTCTGCCCAGGCTTCCTTCCATCCACTAGAACTTTCGGTGTCTTGAAAACAATCACACATCCTGTAAAAATACACACACATGCTTTCAAAAAGACATGGGTAGAAGAAAGCTGTGTTTGATACTGTGGCGCCCTCTCCTGGTAAAGGTTCCCCATAAACGGTATAGTTGATTTTTTTAGTTAGGCTACACTTTTATGTACGTCATTATAAGGATCCATGATAGTTAATAATATTTATGTAAAGACACCCTTTTCTATGCAGTTAAAAGATATCTCACTAGTTTCTGTGTGTGTATCTGATTATAGAAAATTGGTCATAAAATCACTTAATCTGTTGTACACACTGAAAAACAAGGTTCTAAAATCCTAGACTAACAAATCCTTTTCTCTCTCTCTCTCCACCTCCCCCCGACCCCCGCCGCCCTGCCCCTACCCACATCCCTTCTCCGTTCTCCCTCCCACTTATTTTAGGAATTAGAAAATATCATCGGTCAGATGATGCATGTTGCCGAGTACCTGGAATGGGATGTTACTGAACTTAATCCGGTAGGCGTGTGGATGAGGGAACTCTTGAATGACTTATGGCTGGCCCTCTTCGTTTGTTTTTTGTTTTGTTTTGTTTTGTTTTTATTTAGGGGGTGGGGGTTAAATATATTATGATGACTTGTTTTTAATTTTTGTGATTCAATTGTTATGGCTAACCAGAGGTCAACTCAATTCTGGATGGGATGATAGGGTTCATGTGGTGTTTTGAAGTGGTAGGCAATGACCTTGCCTTTCTTCCTAGTGTTGGTTAGTGTGCTTACCCACATGGAGCTGAGTGGATGCTGCTGATGGACACTGCTAAGTTCATCCCACTTTATTCATTCTTTAGACGGGTGCATTAAGACCCAAGTACTTTGAAATTTCTTGCTCCAAGCTCTACAGCTAGTTACAAACACAGCCAGTAAGTTTTCGCCAAAGTTTTTAAAGAGTCAGTATTTTTTAAATGTTTCTAAGAAAATAAAGATGCCTTATTATGTATGAATTTATACAAAATTGTAGCATCATTAAAATGTATTGAAACATTTCTTTTTAGGCAATTTAACTTTAGATCTAAATAATATTTGGGGTAAAACTGATAGGAGACAGTTGTTTTATTTTTGAAGCCAATTAAGTTTGTGAAGTGTCTATGAAGAAAGCAATTTCGTTTTATTTAAAGGTCTGCGTGCCATAAGAATTCAAGCTTATTTGTAAATTAGCATTCACATTTAGATAGCGCCTACCAAGATAAAAACAGGACTCTGAGGGAAGAGCTCAAGTCTGCCTTCCACTTGTGTCTTAAATCAAGGCTGGTCAGGCCTGATCCAGGGCAAAATGGTGACACCATTCTTAACCCGGATTAACACTCCTCCCTGTTCTAATTCAATGGTATTTCACTTTCATTAACTTTGCTGTGGAAATTTGCCTGCTGTGCTCACAAGGAACACCTGTCCCTCACAGTTTTGTTTAAAGAATTCTAGGAATTGATTGGCAAATGTGTTTATAATTTATGGAAGAATTCATCTTAATGTTCTACTGAAGTCATGTGATTTACTGGAAGCTCTGTCACTCCCTTTATCAGGAAAAAAAAAAAACCGTAGTATTTTCCCACCCTGTTCATCTGTCGGTGACATCTGCTCGTTTGTTCTCATGGCAATCAGTGAAGGAGGCCTTGTTTCCTATCAGTCAGTTTTCATAGCAGAAAGAGATACCCCAACTTCTCGGAAAATGGTGTGCGGTGCCCAGTGCTGTATGAAGTAAGGTAGAGCTGTTCTAAGGGGCACAGCAGTTCTTGTTTGGCCATTGACTCTGACGGTTATCTACTGGAGACTGCAAATAACAACCATGACGTCACTGGTCCTGGGCACTCCTGATATGATGGCTCCCATCTGGACAGTCCAAATAGTGGAGAGTAAGAAAAACAAGGTTGCTACGGACACTGTGTTTGCTGTCATAGCTCACCACGTTACCTAGCCTACAGCCCCAGCAGCTCTTTCCCATTTAACATTTATAGATGCCTTTTAGTTATGCACAAACAGAGAAAAGTGAGCACGCGAGGTTGGTAGAGATGAATAGGAAGACCAACGTGTCCTTGGAAAGATACTTTGCTATTGAATCCAGGCTCTAATAGGGGATTTACTAATCAAACAAATTACAGTACGAGGCTTAGTGTGGTGGTACTTATTTGCTGCCCCATCACTCTGGTGCTCAGGAAGGTTTGTCCTTCAGCCAACCTGAGCTAATGAGAGAGACCCTGCATTTCCAAGACAGAAAACAAGCATGCGGGTTGTGAGACAAGTTTCACCGTGCTGTGTTCTTTCCTTGTTCTTTGCTTTGACAGAATCTTATCGTTTAATCTAGTCTGCCCTCAGAAACACAGAAACAAGCTGAGTTTTTTTTATTTGTCCATTCTACTAAGTCATTAAGAAATCTCCAAGAGGCATAACACTTCAGTCAGATCTTAGGCCCTTTTATCAAATTCTAAATCTTTCATTTCGAGAGCAATTAAATAATGATGCTTGTGTGCCCTGCTCCTCAAAGGATTCTAGGTTCAGTAGATCCTTGTGTTGCTATGAAGAAAAAATATCTGAGAAAAGATACCAAGCAGAAAGCTAGGAAAGTCTACTTACATTTCCAATTCAAAAACCATATTTATAGCATTTTTCCCATCTTAGAGCTCATACTGCTTGAATGCATTTTTCTAAACTGATCACATGTCCATATTGTTTAAAGACAATGTGTTCTTTCTTCTTTATAGTTTTTATCATATTGACCTTCCTGATTTAACTAGATGGAAAGTTTGTTGACCTTTCCAACAACCAAGGGTAGCATAATTGGAACTTCTATATAATATACATTATATAGAAAAATGTATACTTTTATATAATATACATTCCTGTGTAGGCCAGGGGTCTTAAACTTATAATACATTACCTCATTATATTCTTACAATCCTTTGAAATAAGAATCCACATTATAACCACACAATAAAGAAGCAACTTTCTCACAATCACACATAGTTGAACATTACTTGCAAGCCATCTTCAAAAATGTCCAATCAAATATGATCAGGTCATTAAGCTTGCGCTCTGTTAAATTGTTACAGGCAATTAAAAGGAACTTAATTCCCTCACTCATTACTACATAGCAAAGAATTATTTGAGCTCTTTGCCCTGATGTTAATTTGTCCAGACACTTTCTGGCATATATATGAACTTAAAAAGTGATCTCAAAGAAGTAATTAGAAAGTACTTTTACCTTTAAATTAAAAGTATCTTTTAATTTTTTTTTCTGTGCTGCTTTTCCTTGAGGGCTATTTAAAAGTTGGGCACCTATGTCTTAAAATTGAGCAGTATAGAAAGCCAGGTTCTAGAGTGCAGGGTTAGTATACTTAGTTAAAGACATTTTTCTCCACTCTCACCCAGTTTCTAGTCACAATGTGGCATAAACAGTTGGAGAAAATGCTTTGTTGAATTACACAGATTTTTAAACATCAGTCCCTTGACTGTTTCTCTCATCTCCTTTTCCAGATCCTTCATGAAATGATGGAAGAAATCGACTATGACCGGGATGGCACTGTGTCTCTGGAAGAGTGGATTCAAGGAGGAATGACGACTATCCCACTTCTAGTCTTGCTGGGCTTGGAAAATGTAAGCCTTGGCAATGGGGAGGGAGTGGGACGGGATCAGTAGGACGCTCTTTGGCAACATTGGTGATCAGTTGCTCAGATCATGTTCTACCATTGAGCATGTAACAAGTTTCTCAACTTCAATAATCCCATGGTGCAATTTTGGGAAGCACAAACAGATGTGAGCTATGCTGTGGCTATGGGGCAGGGCAGACAAATGGAATTAGGGATTGGGAGTGGCTGCAGCTTTCCTAATACATAAACTGGATTAAGGAAATTAGTGTTCCTCTAATATTCATCTTCATTTTCCAGTTCTTTTGCTCTCTCTTGTCTTATTCTTCTTCTGAAGACCAGTGGGATTTCAGGCATGGTCAGAGGGAGAAAAATTGAAATACATGTGGGAATTATCCTTAAAACAATGGAACAAATTATTAAACATAAATGCTACTGCTCATCATTCTGTGTTTGTACATATTTGTTCATTCTGAGAGCTCAGGAATTAGCTCGATGGTAAAGCTTGTCTGCTAAGTACAGGGCTACAGGCCTCGTCTCCTGCATTGTGTAAAAGGGCAGAAGTCACAGAAAGATTAAAAAAAGAAAACAGACAAAAAGGAAAAAGAAAAAACACATACAAGGGAGCTAGCACATTCAATCACCTTGAAAATGAATGAGTCAATGTGCATTTAACTCTCTATGCTATATGTGATCTCTAACTTTTTATGGTAACTTCTCATACATCACGTATTAGTTTATAAGAGTTATGAGGAAAGCACAATGTCAGCAGGCTAATAAGGAGTACACAAATGGAGCAGGAACATGGTAACACTTAAGGTTTGCAGGAGGAAAGTGCCTCTGCCAGGTGATTTATGTTAGGGCGTTGCAAAAATACCACTTCCCAGAAATTAACCTCACAATTTCAAAGCTGAAATTTGTGTATGCAAAGTGGAATAAATGGATAATGTAAGAAAAGGCAGGGAGCTGGGAGATAAGTGTGGGAAGTTTGGTTGTCTGGAGGAAATGCTGTCCCACCTGCCTAGTGCCCCTTAGACCACAAGTTCCATACCCAGGTTCACAAAAAGAAAACTGGGACTTTCCTAGCCTGAATCGAGGAAACGAAGCCATTGAAGGGAAGATTTTGTTGTTTGTATTTTAAGGCAAATTTTTTGGCAAGATATTTTTGTTTGAAGGTAATTGCTTAACAATTCTTCAAATGTTATTTTTATAGAAATGTTTGGTACAATGATAAAACCATAGCATTCTTAAACTACAGAGTTATAACAATTTAAATCAGAGCATTATAAAGAAATAGGATACTTCCTTTTAGTGTGAGTAGATAATGATCTTTAATTTTAATATCGTGGCAGTTAGTTATATGTAGTTCATGCTATAACTGTATTTTAAATGCTAAATATGCAAAATGTTTTGGGTGCAAAAGTATTATTCAGAGTTTATCAGAGATCAATATGGGGTGTTTCCTTTGAAACTGGAACTGTGTTCCCAATGATAGCCACTAGATGGCAGGGCTACATTGTGTAATAAGGAGAGTGCGAGTTTAAATATGGGAATGAAGAATTTACCCCCTTGTAAAGAACAATTGTAAGAAAGAAATTTCACTTCTTTCTGTTCTTTTATAAACATATACTACACAAATATAAAATCATTTTAATAAAATGTATAGTTCCTGTAACACGCAATCACCATACACAACAGGCACTACTTAGACATAGCCTCTTGTTCTATAAAACGTAGCAAATGCTTGAAAAAGCAAGAAAAGCAGTAGGACACTTGAGTGATGAGAGCCATTGTTTTTAGGAAGCGAGACTCAGCTCATTGCAGCAAGCAGTTAATGTGGTATCGCTCACAGAGAACTCGATTTATAACATCGTATATCCTCCTCCTCCCCTACCTTGGTGTTAGCCTATTATTGGAAATCAGGGTCATTCATCTTGAAGTTGGCCATTCATGTAAAGTCTGCTTTATTAAATAGTCCTATATATTCCTGTGTACTGTCAGTTATGATCATGGGGAGTGGATGCTAATTAACCATGTGCTAAATGCTATAGTATGTTTGACAATGTGTCATCGGAATTGCACAGACAAGAGTGGCCTCCTGGGTGAGCACGATTCGAATGAGAACCATGGCCCTGAAGAATTTATTGTACTTTGTTGGTTCTCTTCAACACCCTTCCAGGAGCTTCCTCATTTCCAGAATAAGAAACACCGTGCCTCAGGACCTAATGCTTATCAAATTTCTCGACAGTGGATACCATTTATTTTCTTGGCCAAGAGTTTCTAGAGACTTGTATTATGGTCTCACGCATGTGAAGGGAAATTAGCGGTTTTCCTAGCTTTGTGAGTTTGATCATATTTATGCCTGGAGTTATCCCCTTCCTCATCAGGCTCTCTATCATTGAACAATGTGGATTTTTTGTTCATTTGCTTTCTTTTCTATTTGCTTATTTGTTTGTTTTTCTGCATTGCACTTTTGCTTAAATCTTTTATGACTCGGATTTATTAAAAGAAACAAAAACACCTAAAAAAAAAAAACTGAATGAAAATTGTATCTTCCAAGGACATTGGTATTCGAGGCTTGTTTGAAATGGTTAATAATAATGAATATTATTAATAATCATCATCTTCACCAATTTTTCACCTTGAAATTTAGAAAACAAGGCTCTCTTTAGAAAATTCAGAAGAAGAGGGCCTAGTATCACCCTGCCATTTCAGAATATCATCCCTGTGGAATCCTGACAGAATGCCAAGTTCTCTGTGCAGGTCTTAAAGCTTTGAGCTCTGTAGACAAGCCTCTGTAAGGATGGAGATACCCTGAACACTGTCCTAAGGATTCTACCTGGACCTTAAACTTGGCTCTGACAGTGCTCGGTAGCAGTTCCCAGCAAGCCTTGCTCTTCCTGTCCACTTTCCTGAGAACCCACAAGGCCCAGAAGTTTATTTAACACACTTTAAGCATCATCCAGTGAGTACAAGAGCATCCCACACTTGCAGGATGCTCTTGGTTCTCTGACAGAAACATAAGGCTAATCTTTTTAAAGTACCAGTGAATAAAACTGTACAGACTTTTGTATTAATTAGTACAAAAGCAAAACAAACAAAAACTTGTTTCTTGAGAATTTTGTATGCATACACAACAAAAGATGATCAGATTTACTCCCCATTTCACCTCTAGTTCTCCTCAAAGCAATTGTCATATACATGAGTATAGGGCCATGCATTATAGCAGGGGCGATCCACCAGAGACCACAGTCACAAAGAATGATTCTCTTGAATTCATTGAAATGTTCTCAACCTGGGGGTTCCAACCCTTTTATGGTGCTGAATATCTCACGGGGAACACCTAAGACCCTCAGAAATCACATATATTTACTTTGCAACTTGTAACAGTAGCAAAATTACAGTTACAAAGCAGTAATTTTATGGTTGGGGGGGTGGGTCACCACTACATGAAGAACTGTATTAAATGGTTGCAGCCTTGCAAAGGTTGAGAACCACTGCTTATAGCAAGTCTCAGCCGCCCGTGGCATTCCAGGTAAGAGTGAGATCTCATGAGTCACCCATATCTGAATATTGGCTGCCTTGATATTTGTGGTTCTTGAGAAGATTCACACATATGCTGTGAGTTCAGGAGTGCACTAACCATGTCATGTCCAGAAGACAGCATTTCAAAACACTCTTTCCATATTCTCTTCTTGATTCATGCCCCTTGAGCCTTGTTGTGACAGGGATAAAGGTGTCCCCTTTAGGACTCAGCACTCAGTCACTTACTTTTAACACTTTACTAGCTGTTTGAATTGACTACTGTCTGCTGTAAAAAGAGGAGTCTTTGACAACAGCTTAAAACCTCAGGAAACCACTGAACTGAGAACAGGACCCCTGTTGAAGGAATCAGAGAAAGAACTGGAAGAGCTTGAAGGAGCTCAAGACCCCATATGTACAGCAATGCCAACCAACCAGAGCTTCCAGGGACTAAGCCACTACCCAAAGACTATACATGGACTGACCCTGGACTCTGACCTCGTAGGGGTTGCAATGAATATCCTAGTAAAGCACCAGTGGAAGGGGGAAGCCCTGGGTCCTGCTAAGACTGAACCCCTAGTGAACTAGACTGTTGGGGGAGAGGGCAGCAATGGGGGAGGGTTGGGAGGGAACACCCATAAGGAAGGGGGGGGGGAGGGGGATGTTTGCCCGGAACCCGGGAAAGGGAATAACACTCGAAATGTATATAAGAAATACTCAAGTTAATAATAATAATAAAAAAAAAAATATGTCCTCGGGTATTGGTATAAACATAAATATTTTGAAGGCAGCCTGAACCCTTTAGCAAAACAGCACTAGCAGGGAGAACCTCAACGTCTTGATTGCACATGGATGTGGCCACATTTAGCCTGAGGTGCATTTGAACCAAAGGTTTTTCATCTCATTACATAGTTTCAAGGAAATATGATCATTAATCTTTATAGGTAATATATACTATGTGTTTGATTAAGAACATGGAAGGACACATTTTTCTTCTTACTTTTGCTTGAATTAGTAACAAAGGAGTAAAACATTCAATGATGACATTTACAGATGATGGGCAGTGATGCTCTTTGACTAAACTAAGTCCTAGTTGAAAACTGACATTCCGCATTCCAATACAAAGTTAAAATGTAGAATTTTGTTAGGAGAACTTTCCCCACACGCTATCATGCCTGGATCAATCTATTAAGAAGTTACAAAACCATACAAGATTCAGAAGTCCATTACAAGTTATTGAATGAAACAGTATATTTCGCAGGGACGGCAGGGACCTTTTCTGAGTACAGACAGTCCAGTCTGGAAACTAGCAACTGACAGTGACTGGACCCAGATGTCAATACAACAATCTGAGTTATTTTTTGCCAAGACTTAATATGGCCCGATTTTATTGCCAAAGAGAACAGTTTCCTTTATAGTGATGATGTAATATTCCAGACAGAGATAATTGGACAGCATAAAGAAGACAATATATAGCGCACCTTATCTAACAATGGAAGTAACTTGCAACTTTTGCTCTTCAAAAGTTCTTCAGAGAACTTGATAGAACGTGGCGTTTGTCCTGGGAGGTTAGCAATAGAGCTCTTTAAAATCTTTGCAAATAAATATCATTTAGAGCAGCAGGCTTAGTTCACTTAAACCTTGTCAATATTCTGAGAAATAATGCCCAAAAAATGAAACTTTGGAAATTTTTAGAATAAACAATGAAAGAAGAAAATAACAAACCAAAAGGCATTTCTTTTGAGGCATCTGTCTAGATTTTCAAAAGTTAAAATGTGAGGAAGTATACTGCTAACTGTTCCTAATTGTGGACTTTTAAAAGGTGTCATGAACAGTCTCCCCTGTCACAGGCCAAGAATAATGTTATGTCTGGTACATAATAGGAGATAAGGCAATAATTTATGAACGAACATACAGTGGAACTAGAAACATCCGTCTCAATTCTTTAGGGTGAAAATTTTGGATGTTTTAAATTTCAACCCCAGGATGGTAATAATATTTGCTGTTTATATAACACCAGTCTTCAGGGAGCTAAATTAACTTCACAGGTGTTGTATAATAAAACTTCACACCATGGCCTGAGAAGGAGAGTGAGTAGCTTCATTCTCTCAGACAGGAAGTAGAAGGAAGAGTGACACAGCTTCTTCACATTTGCACAGTAGGCCCGGATCCAGGCCTTTCCAGTTGTCTGCTCATTCCCCTAAAAGAAAAAGCAAATTCATTTTTTTGCTAATAAATATTTATTTGTTATAAAGGCATCAATAAGAATATGTTCTGCTAATAGAATGAGACTGACTTTCTCCTCTACCAATCCCAATAGGACAAGACAAGACATGAAAACCCAGAGATCCAGGGTGCAATTTGCACTACTAAGAAGCAGTTGGCGCTTGGTTTCCATTTCTTCTCTGAAAGAGGCCACATACATATTTCATCTCTGGTATATTTGGGCAGTGCATCGGGCTAAGAGCTATAAAGCTATTTAATTTTTTTTTGGTAAAGCATTTTATGCCCGGTAATGGATTTGTATATCACTTGCAGCCTGCAACATGGCTAAGTGTTCTGATTGACAGAACACCCACGTTCAGACTTGTTTATTTTTTGATAAGGAAAATGCCAGCTGACTTCGTCCATATGTGCTCGCCAACAGGATGAGGCTTATTCACATGGAATGGACAATTGCTTGAGCTGAAATGACAAGGAGGACAAAAACAGCAGCAAATGCGAAAATCCGAATGTTTCTCCTTTGACTTGAAAATCTTTTAAAGTAGTACGCTGCCACTTTCAAAGATTATTTAAAAAAAAATGTTCTCACATTAGTACTTTTTTTTATCAAGGTATTTAATTCTTTTAATATGATTGAAATAGAAACTATAGATTGTGAAACACAACACAGTGAAACATGTATTATCCTGTTTACATTGTAGAGCTACTAAGATTATTATGACATCCACACCAGCACTGGACCCGAATAACTATGACCCTTATTTTTTTAAATGGTGGACAGAAATATTTAAAACCCTATCTCCTGATGGGGTGGCCAGAAAAGTCATCTGCATTTACTCAGGTGCTTTTGTTGATATCTTCTCACTCCTTTATCCAAAAGACAAATTTTAGTATTGCTAAAATACGATGAAAAGTCTGAGATTGACATTAGGTTGGAGGTAAGGAATCAGCTCACTGCAGCTCCCTCAGGACCAGAGAAGCCCTGGGCCAGAGACAGTTGGCATATTACTCATAAGGAAGCAAGCAAGAGGCACTCCGGAGCTCAGCTGGGCTGCCTTGGTCTCTCAGTCAAAGGAGGAGAAAGAATGTGAGTGAACTGAACCCAGCACTTGGTTGGGAAACCAGGCCTCTCTGTAGGGCACATGTCTGCATAGCCTGTTTTCGTTAGCTTGGTACCACAGAAGCCTGTCCTCTCATCCGGATAGAATAATATCTCTATAGTGCAAGGTCTTCAGTAATCAACTGTGTTCGAAGTGGCTGCTTGGGACAAAAACCAAAGCAGTGTTTCTGCCTTCAAAACTTGCTAAACTTCAAGGGGCCATTGACAAGTACCTCCCAGGAAGCACGTTCATTAATGTTTCATCTTAGGATGCAAATTTGACATTTCTAATTCTAATGTGAGAAGTAGTTACTATGGATCCATGGATATTATAAATCAGTGTCCTGGCTCTCACTGTGGTAAGAGAGAGGGGTTAGAAGCATTATTATTAATATTTTATTTATAATAAAATGATGATCCGAGCTGTGTTATCTTTCTATAGTGGCCCCACATAATACAAACACAGTTACTACTTGGTGAATACAGTGTAAGAATGTGCATTATTGCTAACTTGAAAAATTATGCATCATATCAGTATTGATAGGATATCCGTTCAAGAATTTTGAATTTTGGTTTCACGCAAATTGGTGAATAAGGTATGAAATGTGTAACAACATACAAACTGAGGGTACCAGCAGTAATGATATATGATAACATCATGTAGTGTTTTTAACCATTTAATATTGATTCAAACATAGAGTAACGTCCTCTAAATTCATGTTATTTTTATCTAAAGCAATTCAGATGTGACAGTTGTCATTAGAGAAGTTGTTAGAGGATCATATGTATTTACTTTGCATAGTAAGCAGGACAGCACCCTTTTTTCTTTGATAAGTTGTAAATATAAACCCAAGGTTGTACAGTGGCATGTGAATACAGTGATAATTATAAACATGACAATGCAGTTTTATATTTAATTATCTACAGTTATGAATAAAATTACTTTTTACAAGACAGCTAAACAAAAGGTCATATAATCATACTTATGTTCTCTTCATCAAAATTAGTATTTAATTCAGAATATATGTTTAGTGATCATATTCTGGATCTGCAGACCACCATGTCTGACTTCCAAGTATTGCTTGTACAATTACACCACATTTTTCTGTCTTACAAAACCTATCTTCATTCTAAATTTTGTTTTTCCCAACGCAAATCCACGGTTAGGAGTCTTCACAAGTTTCATTTTCCTAAAGTTTCCTCCTAAGTCCTTTCTTTTCCTTTATTCACTTCTTTATGGAATTGTGCTAAGCATGAGCTTCTCCAAGGCTAGCAAGGCACGCCTTTGTGCTCACAGAGAGTTCTGTTTGACAGGTCATCATGGAGGCTGGTGGGTACGCTGCTGAGATGTTGACACTAGACAAGATTTCCTGGGTCACTACAGCCTCTCAGATTCGTTTCAGCACCTCACTAGGCAAGAACACTTGGGTTTTCCTGCAGTCTCTGTGATGCTCTTGTACTGTAGAGAGCCAAGATGAAGAAGAACAGATTGTCTTCACACACATCAGGCCAGCCTGAGCTTCACTGGCACTTACAGAGTCCACTGTTTATTTCATTAAAGTGAAATCTGTTTCTTTCACGTCCTGTGCAGAATGTGAAGGATGACGGACAGCATGTGTGGCGACTCAAGCACTTTAACAAGCCCGCCTACTGCAATCTCTGCCTGAACATGCTGATTGGCGTGGGGAAGCAGGGCCTCTGCTGCTCCTGTGAGTTCACCCCCTCTTGCCTGATGTCATCACCTCGCCTGAGGGAAAAATGAGCTCAGGCAGCTATCCTGTTTGTGTGACATACCTCAGGCCAGCACGCTTAGGGTGCATATTTCCCTGTAGTTTCCCAATGCTCAGGTCTTTCAAAGGGGATAAATGATATGTTCCAATTCCTTAGAGATTTCTTTGTATTGTAGTTTAACCTCCAAGTATTTGTGTTTCTCACTTGTCCTTGGTGTATTTAAATGTTTCACTACTTTCTCATGCTCATATCTTATTTATATTTTATTTTCCATTCATAAGCTGAGCACCTTATTTATAATTAGCTTTTCAAGGTAAAGCAATTCATTTAAATCTTAAAAAATAAAGACAGTTCATTAAAACACAGATTTTTTTTTACTCAAATTAAAAAAATTTACACCTCTAGGTCTTATATATTTATTGAGTACACGTGTTTGTGGGGGGAGGTAAGTGGGTGGGTGAGGTTGTGTCCATGTCTATGACTGTGCATGCATGTGTGTTCTTGTGGAGATCTAGGATTAATACTTAGTGACATCCTCCAGTGCCCCCACTGCACACACTGACTCAGATTTTCTTACTGACCCATATGTCAACTACCCATATGTCAACTACTATGTCAATGACTATATTGTGCCTGGGAGATGCTCTACTTCCAGTTCTCTGAGGTACTCATAGACGGTCAATATTGTTCAATGAGCTCTTGAGATCTGAACTATCGTCATTGTGTAGCAAGTGCTTTACCTGCTGAACCTAACCTCTCTGGTACATTGCTTTATGTAAAGACAAGTTTCCATAGGATTATAGACATTGGAATATACATTGGCATTATACGTTGTGCTCATTTTAATAATTTCAGTTTTTTTGGTCTCACAAGATTTATTTTATTCTAATAAATCTACATTTCCAGTTAGAGATTATCTAAGAGAGTGTATATCGATATGTGTGATAGTTAATTTATAAAAGCATCTAATATTGACTTCATTTATAGCATTTTTACTTAAAATAAAGCTTAGATTCTCTGAGATAAGGGTAAGTTCTCAAATGATGTGGTGATTTCAGCCACAGCAATTTCTGCTGTGTAATATGCTTTAAGATTTTCTTTCTCTGGGTGCATTATTTGACATTAAGAATTAAACTTAATGTCATAAATGTATACAACTTATAAAATGAATGGGATCTTTTTAAGGTTATATAACATTTGTCAAATGTCACATTAGAGGAGCATTTCTGGTGGCCATGTTGGAAGGTTCAGATCTACTAGAATATTCTCCATGTCAAAACAAACAAACAAAACCGAACAATCTCAGAACTTCTATAACTTTCTAAGGGAGAGACGATTTTTAGAGCAGACTTAATCGACTGAAAAAAGATAACTTTCAAAGAAGCAGAGTGGTATTATATAAAAATACAGGCTTTTGCCATTTACACAGTGGTTTATAGTGGAACACACAGAACATGAGAATGGATATGAGTTCTCCCTGACTGTTTCCCAGACTCACAGACAGGGTACCTAAGAGTCTGGTTATTAAACACCGTGAGCATTGTGTGCATTTCACTCATATTTCAGGAAGCGAATTTTTAAGTTGTTGATCGGTTTACGTTTAAAGAATTCTTCTGCATACTTATGAATCCCGAGTTGCTAGCGTGGAACGGTCTTCTCAGACAGCACCTGCATGTGACCCTACTGATACTTAGAGTGAAACCAGGAGATGTGGAGAGGCACCCCCAAATGTGTTTTTGTTTTGTGGCATAGATTATATACATGCATTCATACATACATTTGCTGATATAAATGTGTTTTTTCCGTGTGTGTGTGTGTGTGTGTGTGTGTGTGTGTGTGTGTGTGTATATCTTCCTGGCACCGTATGTTGCCGAGGGAAGGTGGATGTTGGAAGAAACAATATCATGATGGAAGAGGAAAAGGAAAGATGAACTTCCCTGAAGCCTGGCGATGGGTGGAATCTATTCTCCTGCGATAGACAAATCTACCATTTAAGGTTTAGATAAGTCAATAGACAAAGCAGCTTAAGCACACAGACATTTACTCCCATGCCTGCCAGCTGCTCTCATGCCTATACTTGGTGAAATATAGACCTCTTCCTTCTAGCAAATGACACAAAGCCATTTGGCAGCCATCAATTTGTCTTTAATATTTTTGTCATCTGGGAATTATTGTGAAAAATTCGAGCAAGGACTGATTTAATTAAGCATTTCCTGTCCCTGCTATGCCATGATAGAGGAGCCTTGGTTTCTCATATGCATACTATTTCCTGTACTAATTGGCCTTTTGCATTCCATGATAAAAACAGCCGACTTGGACTTTTTTCCTTGATGCGGCTGATTGGATTGATTAGAGAACAGTGGATGCGAAATGAGGATCTGTTAATGCCACTCTTCCCTCGTAAATTTGCAATCAGGACCAGGGTCAGCTCTGAATCTGTGTACCTGTTTCTTTTCAGTCTGCAAGTACACCGTCCATGAGCGCTGCGTGGCCAGAGCCCCGCCCTCCTGCATCAAGACCTATGTGAAGTCCAAGAAGAACACCGACGTAAGTCTGGCAACACAAGCTTTCTAGATGTGTAACCATGAATAGCGCTTCTTACCACCCTGCTATTCTTCTGTTTCAGGTCATGCACCATTATTGGGTCGAAGGCAATTGCCCAACCAAGTGTGATAAGTGCCACAAGACAGTGAAATGTTACCAGGGCCTGACGGGGCTGCACTGTGTTTGGTGTCAGACCACGGTGAGTATCATGGAACACTGTCCCGGAAGGGCTTTGCAATTAGAATAAATCACCTAAAACCCTGGGGAGGTGCCATTCTTATTTCATCTGCCTGAGAATCAGATTTGTCCTCATATGACTCAATATTTTAGAGATGACACCTTCACATGCTTTTCAAGGACCCATGAAGTGGGTTCTAGAAGTTCCCAGGAAAGCAGTCAGAAACTGCGAATGAAAGTTGGCAAACAGAAGAGGTTCATGGCTGCTTGGGTGTATTTGCTTCTCGGGACACATTCAACCATTCTCTCATGTATGCTCCTTACCTGCAGGTACTTCGTGAGCTGGAACACAAGAGGTTTTGGTGCAGTAATAATTAGGGAAAAACACAATCGCCAAGGCTTTAGGATACCACCTGGTGGACTGTCAAACTGCTTCAAATAACTTTGGAATAAACAGTTATTAGTTGATACTGCTATGACTGTTTAATTTCTGAAATTGACATAAACAAACATTTCTTCTTTTTGAGTGTTTATTAGCCTGCCGGGGTGGTTTTGCTTCTTTCTAGCAGAATGGCTTCTTAGTCCTTCAGTTCTTTGCATTCTTTTGTGAGACTAAACAGCAGAGGGCACTGTAATAGTTGGCAATTTTATTTATCTATTTATTTATTTATTTATTTATTTATTTATTTATTTATTGATAGAGTTACAAGGTTCTGTCCAAATCTACAGGTTAAACAGTGTTCTTAAACGCCACACCACACACACACACACACACACACACACAGAGAGAGAGAGAGAGAGAGAGAGAGAGAGAGAGAGAGAGAGACACAGAAACAGAGAAAAAAACAATTTGACTTTCATTTCAAACTACAATTAAGTGTTTGAAGAGTTTGGTTATTATATTAAAATGTCTAGCAAATAGAAGAACATATCATGCTCAATTTTAAAGAGACATAACAATTTTATTTTTAAAAACAATTGTATATATTAAAAGTGTATTTGGGAAACTAAATAATTACACGACTATGTCACTTTTGTTCCATATTTTATAGAAGCCTAATCCCAGCCCCACATCATTTTGCTTGGCATATCTTAATTTTAGCATAGGCTAAGATTAGAAAATATCAGGATTGACTTTTTTACTTTTATCAAATTTAAAAGCAATATATGGATTATGTTGCCATTGCTATCATTTTTACTGTTCTTCTTACTACTGTTACTATTAGTAGTAGTAGTAGTTGTAGTAGTAGTAGATTTCTCTATTTCTTAAAAAGATATTATTTATGAGTGACTATTCAACTTGAAAGACAGGAATTAATGTGCTAGGTCTGTAGACACGAGATCTCTGGGTGCTTAGAAGTTTGCTATTCAATTCTTTTCTTCTTCCCACTTTGTCTCCATGAGTCTTTCAGAATTCTAATTTGCAGCAACAGTAGGGACACCTTTATTATGAATAGCCTCAGATTGGGACAATATTCTACACTGTAAAATGGAGTTGATAATACTTATCTTATAGGACTGTTGAAAGGATTAAATAGGTAAAAAGTCAGTGTAGAAATGCTTAGAAATGGAGAACATAATTAATAAATGTTCAATTACTATACTGTTAACGCAGTGGGCAACAGGTGAAGTCAGACATGGTGCCTAGAGTGAACCCTCGTGTCCATGAGGCATGCTGGGAGTAACATTCAGGATACTCCCATCTCATCTTGGGAAGGATTTATAAATGGAAATTTCCCAAGCCTACTCAGAATAACGCTTGCATCCTTAAAGACCTTAGGATATTGTGTGGGTTCAAACATCACTAACTTTTATGTCAAGGTCCATAGACCTGCGTTCTCAAGAGCAACTCCTCAACTCTTATCCTGCCGTTTGCAAGAGCTGATCCTAAAATGAGGTTTCCAGTTACTATGAGAGTTAGATTCAGGTTTTTCTTGTCTTTCACGTTTGTCTTCTCTGTAGAGCCTAGTGCTAAGTCCTTACATTTCTTGCTTAAAATATCTCTTGCAGATCTGAGATTTTTGACTTCATGTTCCCAACCTTAGTACAAGCTCTTAGCACCCCCTCCCCACTAGATTAGAGTAAGAATCTCTTGGCTTATTTCCCTGACAGAAGGTACTTCTCCTATATGTAGGCTGCCATACCACCACCAGAAAAATCTTTTGAAAACCTTAATTTGCTATACTATGTCCGCTTCAGCAATCTATAATAATTCCATGATAATCAATGCAGCCTCTCCACCACCTACCTCATTTTGATTTTGACTTCCACAAAGCACAGATTTAAGAAGCACAAGTTCTTGCATCCTCTTTCACCACTGAATTATCTGTTAGTGATGGGTATTTGCCAAGGAACCCCTATGGAGGCCATGATTAATCCAGACCCTTTATTTAAAAATGTCCCATTCCTTGAGCTGTACTAGTCCTAAATACTCAGTAGGAACCAAGTTTACTTATTTATTTCCCTTGACATTTTCTTTGATGCTAATATTTTCTTCTTCACTTTATTTTATTTCTGAAAGGAAGACTGAATTGCTCCTAGCAATTTCATCTCTGCGTGCCATCAATGTTATACTCCTGTTTGCCTCCATTGCTACAGGCTGATAGCATGCATGCCTCCCTTAATCATCTGATGATCCTAAGGGAGTGTCAGGTTTTGAGGAAATCTTCGGGTTCACCATAACGAGCAATACAGTAATCTTCATGTTAAATATTGAATCTCAAGTATACTTCGTCTTTAAATATTATCACGAAATGTCTTGAAAAACAACGGTAATGGTCAAATTTCATTAGATTGGTTGGTTAATAAACTATGAAACATAAGCGATAAACATCCATTTCTGCACTTTTAAGCCAGTGACATGTATCTTCGTGCACTATAGCAGCCAGCCATCTTGCAAACCTAAAGCTAAGAAGGACATTTTATGTTTTACCTAAGGCTTTCTCACTAACATGGGAAATTGGTAAATTTCCAGGAAATGAACAGTGAAAAGTTGTATCTCCTACTTAAGCAAATGTTTTTCTGTGCTTTCAACTTAATTCCTTTGAGTCAGACAAATACTCATCATTGTTTTCGTTTCTTCTTCTTTCTTATATACTGACAGCATTGAAAACACACTGCCAAGCCTGGTTCACATCTGGTGGGTGTGTCCCTGTCATGGGTTTTACTCTATGTGTTAAGTTGCTTCTGGTCAAGAAAGGATGACTCCTTGTCAGGCAAGAGTCATAGGCTGTGAGGTTAATACAACTATTTGAGATTAATAAGAGAATGACTATCTTATACATCTGATTACTAACTTGATATCATATTAAAATATACTTTTAATAAAAGTAATACACTCCTGACAATGACATTTAAGCTTTTTAAGTCTTAGACAATTTATCATTTAGCAAATACCATCATGAAGGAAGTACCCTGAATTTGTAAATATTGATTTCATGTCAAATTGTCAACTAACAAATATATTCCTTTAAGTCAGGTCATTGAATTTTATTTGTAAGAAGGACTATTGTTTTGTTTACGAATCTCTAGATTCTAGTGAACACTTTTCCTGGTTTTCCTTTTTCTACTACTCATTTCTACTATTAGCTCAACACCTCTCCATAACACATGCACACACACACACACACACACACACACACACACACACATACACACCTCTCTCTCTCTCTCTCTCTCTCTCTCTCTCTCTCTCTCTCTCTCTCTCATCAAACTTGAGACAGATTTTGCTAATAAACATAGAGCTGGCTCTAAATTAGGTGCTACTGTGAGCTGTCAAATTCTGAAATTATTTCCAAGTGTTTAATCCAAGTCCAAGAAAAGCTGGTTCATATTACATGACTTTACTAGACATATGCCTCTATCTGTTACCCTGAAAGAGCATTTCCGGGTATCTTAAAAATAAGCTTTACTTTTCTACATGCCATCTTTTCAAAATATGAAAAGATAGCTGTGGACAACATTTTCAAAATGACTTTGGAAAGGTGGGAACTATTTCTCTTGGAAATTCTGCTCAAGAGGTAGATGCATCTGTGATCAAGTTCATTTATAACCCCGAGGAAGGCTTCTGTCTGCCTGTCTTTGCTTACTTTCTGTTCTTGAAGATAGTCAACAATTCTGGGCATCTTTTGGACTCCACCCTTTTCACACATCCTGATGCATGGAATGACATGGCAACACATTGTCAAAACCTGATTGTCTTACTATCAGACAATGCTACAAACTAGGGAGGTTTTAATAACAATGGATGTGCTTCATGCACTCTGGAGGCTGAGTGCTTTCAGGTCAGGGGGCATGTCATATTAAAGCATTTTTTAGTGTCATAACTTGGCAGATGACATTGTTTGTCAGGACAAAAATAAATGTTTGTCTTCCGGACCACTTCTGATTCTTTCCAGGATTGCTAATTATCTAGGGGACCCTTCTCATACCTCCATCTAGCTCAAGTTAGGTCCCTAAGGTTCCATCTCCAAATACTGTCCACATTTGAATTTAGGAATTGCTCTACATAGACTGTAAAGTGTATTTAAGAAACAGTGCCAATCCCAGAACCTTGATATGGTTCTCAGTAGGTATTGACAACTTTCCCTTTGTGATCTGTTGTTGAAAAGACACATGCACACATTCTCAGAAAACACAATGTTATCGGAAACCTAAAGAAAACCAATTTGTTCATTTTAATTCTATTATGTGATTTCTATTTAGTTGATACCTGTGTTTTTAATAGACTCATTTTTTCTTTACAGCATTTTCAGTTTACAACAGAGATGACACAGTCATTTATGACTGATAGTCTTGTTTTGAAGCTCTTTTTTTTTGTTCTGTTTGTTTTGCTGGCTGGCTGATTTTTCAGTTTCTGTCTTATTATCAGGTACACTTCTGGGCGTTGTGAGGCATTGGTCATAGATGCTTCAACAAGTTGAATCATGGCTTGTAAAAATGGTTAGTTCTTTAACCATGTTGCCCACAGCTTTGGCCTTTCCCTCTAAAAACAATATCATGGACTGGATAGCCACTATAATATACTTTCAAGATGTCTGGTTATAGTTTTCACAAAAAATAAGGTATTCCAGTACATGATTAATAAATGCAAATCTCTTCAGACATGTTTCTCTTAATATGTGTTCCTGTTTCACTGGCAGGCGAGATGCCCACTCACACTGCTACTTGCTGATATTTCTTTAAGATTGAACAGAAAAACTCAGATATAGGACATTGTGGCAGTTAAACTTGAAAATATTATACTGGGCTTAGTTCTATAAAGGCAGCATTCCGTGAGATATATTGAGTTATATCCTCGCTTACACTAGTCTCCCGGTCAATTGAATATTTCTAAGTCTTTAGTTCTTTCCATTTGGGCCTAAGTGTAAAAATCAGTCACCAACTTTACTGACTGTTTATATTGGAAGTCCATGCGATGGAGGGGCACGTGAAGTTGAGACTCAGATGCTGTCTCCAAGCTGTGCTGGCCTAAGGCTGTGTGGTCCTTCCTTACCTGAAATTTATGCAACGTGTCATTTTAGAGTGTCCTACAGAGTACGAATTCAAGACAGTCCACTCTGCACGCACCAAGATTGCCTTATGAGAGTGTTTTAGCCTCTTTACGCTCAGTTTTGAGGTAGTTGCCCAATATCAAGGAGTAAAACTTAATCTCTGTGACAAGTGAAAATCCAGAGGAATCTTAAGACACTGGATCTGCCTTGGGTTTTCATCATGTCAATGAGCTTATTTTCTACAGCTCCTATAACAGAATGTAGAAAACTAAGTGGTGTAAGGCAACATAAATTTATTCTCTTAAATCCTGGAAGAGTAGAAACTTAACAATGTCAGCAAGGTCATTAGCCTTCTGAAGCATTTAGGGATGAACCCAGAATATAGGTTTATTTGGTTCAATCGTGTAAAAGGATTCAGCTCCTTCTTTGTCTTTAATACCTTTTATATTTCGACAAAAATTAGCAGTGCCTAAGAGGAATTGTGACCCACATTTATATAAAGAAGTTTACATGCTACTGAGAGAAAGAGATGCTAAGTGTAGAAAGATGTATAAAAAGACTTTTATTTTGTCTTTTACTAGATTGTGGTAGTTTCTAGAAATCCTTGGTGTTCCTTGCATAAAGATAACATTAATATCTCAGGCTGGCTTGTCTCATGTGGCCTTCCTTCTGTATTAGTATTTCAGGTCCAGATTTCTTTCTCACTATAAAGCTTCCAGTCAAGGGCCAGACACATCCAGCATGATTATATTCTAGCTTGAGTATATTAACATACACTGTGTTTGCAAAAAAAAAAAAAGTTCACATTTATATAAATATATATATATATATATATATATATATATATATATATATATATATATATATGGGTAATACTTATTTTATGAGAATAATTTCAATAAACCAATATATCTTAGAGTTATTTTAAGGAAGTTGCATTTTTATTGCCCAGGCAGAATATAGGTTTATTTGGTTCTATTGTGTACAAGGATTCAGCTACTTCTTTGTCTTTAATACCTTTTATCTTTTGACAAAGATTAGCAGTGCCTAAGAGGAATTGTGACCCACGTTTATATACAGAAATTTATGTGCTACTGAGAGAAGGAGATGCTGATTGTAGAAAGATGTGTGAAAATACATTCATTCCGTGTAATGCAGCCTAATGGGCACGAATTATAGTACAAGTTCTTGAACTCTAAAGCAGAGCCTCTGTGTGACAAATGTCGGAGAGTACAGGACAGCACAAATCCTCCTTCAGTACGGTTCCATCACCACCCTTAAATCAACAGTGAGCCTGGGCTCAGTGGCTAATTAACTGCTTATACAGAGGAGTTAATACAGCTAAGGCTTAAACGGAGTGGCCTTCTGAAATGAGTAGATAAACTGAAACTGAAAAAATACTGTAGTATTCATTTTTTAACAACACACATGGCACGACTATTTCATACTAAATCAATAGCAAGTAGTGAAGGGGAGACATTTCGGAATATCTCGGAGTGAGAATCATTTTCACCAAATCTTTGATAAAAGACCATCTCTTTGATTTCAAAACATCACTACTTTATCATTTTGTTATACTTACATTTTAATTTAAACTAGTGATCAAGGTTGATGAAAAACATCAGCTAAGGTTCCTACATATTGTAAAATAAATATCACATTATATGATTACATGTTAACCTAACATCGGGCTGGTAAACACAATATAAAGATCCACTTTCATAATCATAATCATCTTCTTTTATTTATATCCTGCTCCTACTGAGATGAATCTCAGGTTACATTTACATATTGAATTAAAAAGTTAAAACTAATGATGGGATCAATTATGCCCCATACTGAGCTGTGCACTTTGGAATGACTTTGAGAAAACACGAGGGTCAAAAAGAAAAGAAGCATCAACAGCGCACAGTGGTTTCAAGATTCCACTGAAGGATAAGCAAGGTGACACTGTAGTTAGCAGTAAATCGTGTTGGTGAAAGAAAGTATAAAATTTAGCAAAATTAGTATAAAATTGTCAGTAAGCTCTGAGCCTGTCTGTTCTTATAATTCTTCTAATATACTTGTAATGTATTATTGTATCTAATCTGCAGTCTGCTCTTCCCTGGATGCCATTGTCACGTAGATTTGATATTACTCCTGTCTCCTTCCCTAGCTGCACAATAAATGTGCTTCTCATCTGAAGCCTGAATGTGACTGTGGACCCTTGAAGGACCATATTTTGCCACCCACCACAATCTGTCCAGTTGTATTGGTGAGTTCGCCTTCATCATTCGGGTTTCACTTGTGCGTACTGTGAGAAACTGTAACGCTATGCCAATGAGTAATTCTGGAAATAATTTTTCATTACTTAAGGAACGACTCTGTCAGCCTGACCCACACCATCTATCCAGAGTAGAAACCTCCGCTCAGGGTGTTCTCGTCTTCCTTGTGTGTATACACGGTGGGGTAAGGGATGCTCAAATTGAAGCAGACTCGGATGTTGTCTCTTAGTCATGCCGTACTTACCAGAAATTGTATGGGCAGAATGCGTCTACATTTTACATATTTTATAGATGTAGCTTCCCAGAAAATGAGGTTATTCTTGTGGGCATTTTGCTAGGAATGCATATTCCGTGTCTAAAGTTTTGAGGTCTCTGTTTTAGGTCAGAGGCTACCTTGAATGATTACACAGATCTTGAAATACGTTTCTACTAGCTGTTTTTTAAAAATTACTAAACAATAAATTTTACTACCTGCAGGCTAATTAGCTATTAAATAAATATAGAAATGAAAAGTGGAGTGGGGGGTAATTATGAAGACTCTTAATAAGGATAGGAACAGTGCTCAAAGACAATGTTCACTTTCAGAATACCAATTGTTAATGACTGAAAAGTTATTTCATAAAACAAACTACACTCTATCTGTAACACACATTAGTTCTCTTCAAAAGCAACCCAGGAATTAAATGGCTAGAACTTTGGTTTTATATAATAAAACCAAAACTAAGGAATGTTATAACAAATACTTTTGTAAAGGTCAACTGAGAAATTAATCAAAATACTCAAATTTTCACCCACTTATAATTCATTTTTTGTGGTTATCTGCAAAATACTGATGGCATTTTAACATGCTTGTATATACAAAATTATTATAAATTCTTTATTGTGTTGAATTATTAAAAGAAAGAAAATATCTTCAATTGCTGAGGATAGCAGTAATTAATTTTAATATTTCCCAATGTAATACTTGTTAAACACACATAATAATTGAGATTAATTATAAATATTGAGTCATAAAATACTTTAGATTTTAAATTAATTTGTTACTATTCATATGCATGAAAGAATTTTAATTTTTAACATTGTTTTTCATTCTAAAAATATTGTAATTTTGATTATTTAAATGCATCTTTGAGATCATGTTTTAATTTCCACAAAAAGTCTGATTCGTTTTTGTTCCATGGGGATTCGGGTAGGATCTCCTGCTCAATGGAACCATTCACATTCAGGCCAGGCTGCTGTGTCACATAATGTCAATCATGAGGTGCAGCTTCTCCCTCATTCCTTTCTTGGGCAGTTGAAGGCTTGACAGCTTGTGTTACATGGATAGCCCTGCCTTCCCACAATCTAGGCAAACTTCCATTCCTGCATTTGGATACTTTTGATTCTGAAAAGTTATTTTCAATCACCAACTATTGATGTGGTATCTGTCATGATTTGTATCTCAACTTTTGTTATTGAATCATTAGAATGTGGCTCGAATCTGAAGCAAATCGTTAGCTACATTTAAATCACTGTCATCATGCCTCACTCAGCCCTGGCATTTTCTTGAGACACTTCCTTCAGCATCTTTGCAGGGGTAACAATGCCACCTTGATAACTACTGCTGTATCACTAGGTCCTTGCTTCTGTGTCACAGTTTTAACACCTTTACTAAATCTTCCTAATCTGATATCATGGTTCTGGTCAACCCCATGCCACTTTGGCCATTTTTTGCCAGGGATTGTCTGTCCCAGTGGCATTCTTATAATCCTGTTTCCTTTTCAAACATCTCTAAGCTGCTTGCTGGGTCTACATTCTAATTGGCAAATATGAAATGTCACCTTCAGGTATAAAGTGATTACCACAATTCCTTACTTGAATTCCAAAGTCTTCTATGGTAAAGAAAGTCCTTAACTGGATCAACCAACTCCATCTTTGGCAAAACATAAAACACACTGGAAATCAAGGATAATTGAACTGCATGTAATTCTCCAGGGACACCTGTCTTCTCAAGCCTCAGCACTCTTGTGTATGTTAATAAAGCAGGTGATATTATGTCTTTTTAGAGTTTCTTCTGCCGTTCAAAGCAAGAGTGAAAGGCCGTTTTTTGTCTAATGGAATGAATATATTGACTACTACATCCATTAACTATTTAAAAGCTCATCTTTTAAACAAAATAATGTTCAGCCTAAAAAATTGGGTAAACTGTTCAACCTGATGAACATTGAGCCTTTCTAACCTGTAGACTCCCATGACAATCCCAGACAAATTTTACTCTGTTATCTGCTATACTATTTTAGATTTATTTAAAGAAAACTAGTAGGTCTTCAATAAGATAAAAATTAGCTAAGTTGGTTTTTTACTGTTGATTTCCTTTACTGGATGATTCGCCCATTTTAAATGTCTGTGTCTTAGATTTTTGAGATAATATTCTTCATGGAACCAGAAGTGTTGAGCTTAGATATTATGAAATGGCCACTCATGTTATCTCTACAGCATCAGACAAAATGTCAAAGGAAAAGTAAAAATGGCTACTGATACGCAATCATTCCTTAGCTTTTTGAACTGAAGACAGTTTTAGTGATATTATATGCACAGGTCATAGCCTTCACCCTCTTAGAAGACACATTTCAGTACTGTTCAGTGTACTTTGAATTGTGCAGTCACCAGTCCCTCATCTCATGACAAGGAATATGACTGTTTGGGGCCTATGCCTTCATTCTTCTTTGGTATAACTCCCTAAGGGCAGAAGCTAAATCACAACAGAGATGGTGTCTGTTTAGGGCTAGATTTCTCAGGTCAGAAATAGCATTCCAAGCCCTACCATCATTTGAAACTGTCAGTGTTTTCTGCTGGAGTGGTTCTGGTGGCTAAAAGGTTTCCCATTACATTTAATACCCCTTTGTTTTAGCTCCCCAGTGCAGAATGTGCCAGGAGAATGAAAGGTGCAGTTATTATGTCAAAAAGTTAGGTTCATTCAATGTAAATAGTTGATTCGTGATTATCTTTGGTTCATAAAATTAGAAGTTCCTATGTGTGTGACATATAACTTTAAGCACTGAGAGGTTATATCTGATGTGGGACTGTGACATACATGGTCAAAAGATATCTACAGCATGACAAAATAAGGATAACTTGAAGAATGTTATAGCAGAGACCAGAAGTTTGGAATTAACTTCGTGATAAATTGGTTCAGATGAAAGGCATCTGCAGTCATGGTTCTGGGTGTGCGTGGTGTTCACTACATGTTTGAAAGCTAAGATACCCTGAGAATGGTTTTTAGATACTGCTCCTAACACTACTCAGAATAACCAGGAGAACTTATTCCAATGATTCCTCTCCGTCAGTGATGGATGAAGGGGGTGGGGGAACTTACTATGTGGGCCTCAGTACTGGTGCTAGATTATTTTTAGCTGGAAGCCAAGAGTCTTCTCTATTGGAACCATTACTCGTTGTAATGGCTGAGAATGTGGGCAATCTTTATTCAGTGGTGTTATAAGCAAAATGAGTATAAAAGAAGAACACAGCTAATTCATTAGTTTTAGATCATTCAGTGAAGCTCTTAGAAAAGAAGAGGCATGGAAGGTGGAGGAGAAAGAAAGTAGCATGCAGTAGTAGTGCACAGAATATTTAACAAGATTCTGGCATTTAAGTGTGATATAATATTGTATATATAATGTAAAAATCATCAACAAGCAAACAATACAATTCAAAAGACAACGAGACCAACACAAGCATTTGAAACAAATATGTATATTGATTATCTATAAATATATGTATTTAGGTATAGTGTAATCATTTACCAGAAAGATACATGATACAAATTATAGAACTTAATACCACATACACAGCTGAACTATAAGATGGGGTAAAGGCCCAAATTGTGCCTAGCAAGTGGCCCTTCCTCTGCTGTAGGCAGAAGAGTAACTGGGAAGAAAGTCTAGACCACACACGGTGAATCATTTGCATGTAGGTCCTGACATTTATTACATTAATTTTTCCAGATTAAGTTTTACATCTCTTTTGGTAAATGGAGCATGACGTGTTAGTTAAGAAAATCTTCTATAAGATATACCTAGCATTAAACATATGATTATATCAGTTGCTACTATCAGGTTGCACTGAAGCTTAAAATTTAAATTTTAAGCTTTAGCTATAAAAATAACTAAATATTTATAAAATCTTAAAGGGCATACATTTTAAATCTTGAATTCAGTAATGTAAAAGAACCTTGTAATAAATAACCTCTGTGGTATGTAGAACTTTTTGTTATGTTTCTGCAACTAAACTACATATGTCATGTGACATGCTGCCTTAATACTTAAATATATATCATTAAATATATTTCCATATAATATGAGTGCCTATGAGGAATAACCCATAATTTCTCTAAAAGATAACATCTAATATAAGCACTGTTTGTGGCTACCATTTTGCCCAACCTTTATTTTGTTAAGAGTAACCACTTAGCAGAAATCTTCAAAAAGACCAGTCTTTCTTGACTTCTCTTATCTACCTAATAGTACAAGGTATCAATGTTTTGTTCTAGAAATGTTACTGTCTTACAATGATTCTGTTTTATTTTGTACTGCACTCTCATCTGCATCACAGGACCATAATAGATAATATTTGTGAAATAGACACCACATACTGGCAGATATAATTAATTTTTAATTCTAAATTAGCTGCAAATGATTATCTCATCTCCCTTTAAACTCAAACATATCACTGCAATGTATAATCAAAGCAGTATCTATTAACAATAAGAGAATGCACGTTAAAGAATTGATCCATTTAGCATTTTCTCTCCTTTTGTACAACTGAGGCATTCCTGTGGAATAATTTCTCATAGACATAGTGTATTACCAAGTTTTAGTAAAGAAGTTTATACAAATGCCAACAGGATAAATAGTGATGCTTCTTAGATCCTATAAAGTGAAAGCACATTATTTGAGTGATTTAGGATCTAAGAATATTCCTTAGCTTTGACTCAAATGGTTCCGATTCTACCTCTCTTTCTCCTTCACTGTTAACTCTGTAATGTGGCCAATTATGGTGTTACTGCAGCAGCCATCTACGTAGTCCTACGTATAACACCCTCAGAGAACCATATGCCATATTAACTTCTCCTCTTCCGATCTCTCTTACTCTTCCACAATTTTAAGCATTCTAAATTATACATTGTAAATATGGTGATTACATCTTAAATAGCATAGGGTATGTGAAGTCTTCCTTAGAGCATGTGTTAAACTAAGTCACTACTCCACAGAATGTCAGAAGGTCTGTTAGGGAGTGAATATGGTGTGCGAGTCTTCTTCACAGCTCAGTTATTATGGGATCTTTTTGCGTCTACCTATCACTTACCTCACGCAAGTGAGAATTAATAATAACAACCCCAATGGTGAACATCAGCCAGTGCTACGAGGAGGGATGCATCTGAATTCTCTACAGTTCTCAAACTTGCGAACAGTCTGCGACTTCCTTACACCAGTTCTTGAGCTTGCATCGATGCAGTGTGTGGTGGGGAGGTGTGAAGGCTTGGTTGAGGCTGGAGCATGCTGCTCTGAGTTTCACGTTCTACTTATACACCGTTTCAGCTTCTTTGCTCTTCTTTCCAACTTACCTCGTTCACCTTTGGCTACAGCCACAGAGCTCATGCATCCCCTTGAAATCTTCTGCATAACCTACCTAGGATTTGATGATTGGTACCCATGCAGTTTTCGTCCTTTTTTTTCTTCTTTGTCAAAAGAATGGGGATAAAGTACATTGTCAGTTCTCAATAAATGTTTCATCAGTGTCATTACTTAATATTCATTTAATTAATATTCATTATAGGTCAATTCATAATTGTCATCATGGTAATGATAGGCAAAAGGGATCTCATTTTTTCTATATTTTGAAACTCTAAAAGAATCAGTTTCAGTGGTATTATTCACAAAGGAAAGTTGCTTTGTATTTATTTAATTTTTAAGATCAGCAGAATTAAACAGTAGCATTCCAATCCCAGCGAGTAGGAAAGAACATTAGAGTATCGTCATGTGTACAATGCTCTACATTTGTTTCTGGCTAGGCAAGCTCTTCATGTATAATACTAACAGTTGTATCATAAAAAAGAGTACAATACAGAGTGGCATCATGTGATTTTTACATTGTGTATACCTGGGAAATGGACCAAATTTCACTACATTGTCCTGAATAAACTAACTTTCCTACTCATCTGCATACTGTTCTCTCTCTCTCTCTCTCTCTCTCTCTCTCTCTCTCTCTCTCTCTCTCTCTCTCTCTCTCTTTCACACACACACACACATACACACACACACCCCACACACATATACACACACACACGATATCATTTCTTAAGAAAAGAATCATTATCTATGTCTATTTATATATGCTTGTACCTGAAATAATAGATTCTGATCTTATGTTTATTTTTATTAGGACTATAACAATATTTCTGTAAGTTTGCATGATAGTTTCTACTTGAAATTTAATTGTACACACAGCCAGTTATAACTCTTTTTAAGGAAACAAATTTGTGCCACAGTAAGTTTATCACAGTTCATAGAAAAGCCAAAACACAGTGCCAATAAAATATAATTTGGAAGTTTGATGAAGATAAAAATCAAATGGAAATCAAAAATATGCACCCATACATAAATATCTCAAAAGGGGATTTGAAACCATAACAAGATAAAAGTCTCAAAGTAAATGCAAGTGAAATTTAAAATTTTCATATGTGCCTGTGATTCACAAATAAGGATGTGAGATTATCTAATAATGGGTGATTGGTTAAGGTAGGACTTACAGAAATACAGTACATAGAAAGAAGTGAGTAAATTTACACCAGAATTAAGTTAGAACTAAAAATGTATGTCACTAAATGTTGCAAATTTGATAGTGGTATTTTTCCACTCATGGATTGGGATGAAAGACCCAAGCTTGATAATGTTTATCTAGAGAAACACTTTGGAGTTTTATTTGTATAAAAATCCCAAGATCAGAATATGGCAGTGGGAGTCATTGCCCTTTGTCCCAGCAACTCTCAGTGCAACGTGAAAGACTTGTTTCATTTTGTGCTCATTTTTATAACAACAATTAATAATATGTAAGGTGATGGCTCATGGATAAAGTTCACTTTAGGACTGCCAAAAGTAGTAATAATTCCTGGACTATAGAACAAGGAAGTAGCATATCCCATAAATGTTAGATAGATTGCCTGCCTGAACATTCATTGCATAGAATGAAGGAAATAGCAATTGCATTTGTTTTTATTGATAAAGGACAATAATAAAATCATCTATTCCAAATTGGCACAGTTCTAGCATATGACAAGAGGGTTGAAGAATAAAGAGGGAAATAGGAGAGAGAAGATAGGCCAAAATATACCAGCATCTGAGTAATGCAGAGTAAACACTCAGGGCAACTGACCCTTCTCTGAAACACAGGAGGATTAAGAAAGTATCTTAGATTCCTGGAGAACATCATCCAAAGAAAAGGACACAAGACTATTCCTAGAATAAGAAACAAAACTGACAAGTTTTCATAATTTTAGGTATATTGAGAAAAAAATCAGACTGAATAAAAGAATCTGCATTTTCTGTTTGATTGATTTCCTTCATGCAATATCTATACAACATTTTTGGCTCATAAAATTATTCCAAATTTTCCTGGAAAGAAAAATGTGTTCAAGTACATAATATTGGAAAGAAGAGTGAGGAAAACCTGTTCTAAGAGCCTGTAGCAATATTTTTTCTTAAGGGTGCCCTGATTAAACAATGTTACATGGCAGTAGATATTAGGGGCTGGTGGAAAAGACTTAGCACACATGGAATCACACACAGTAATGAAATATATGATGTAATCTCATGTCACACTTGTTAGAACATCAGCTGTGTTGAGACTGTTGTATGATGTATGGAGCACTTGAAAGAAAGTTAAATATCTATCCTCAAATAATTCACATGAATTAAATATTAATTTATTGATGAGATCACTATTAAAGGATTTTTCCCTAAAAGAAGAATGTTAAAATGTTGAACAAGTGGACAAGAGAAACAGTTTTAAATGATAAACATTAGTTTTCAGACCAGAGGAAGAGCTTATTATGGTACACTGTAACAAAAAGCCATCTTTTATAAATTCATGCAGTTTCTAAAATTGTCCGTTGTTGTCTAATATGTATCAAAATGCTGTTCTAGTTAAACACTGACAAGGCAAACTTGCCACAAACCATGTCATAAAGATGTCCAAGAATGTGGCCTCCTCTATTGTGCTTGCCTCCTCCCTAGGATGATTGCAATGGACAGGTCAAATATCAGATCTAACGACATTAAAGATAATGCTTTGTGTCACTGTCACCTCCTAAGTTTAAAATGTTGAATGCAACCCAAACCATACTTCCTGAAAGCCATTGGACATATAAGGAAGTGCCTTAGAGGCACTTAGAGATGTCATCTGTGGGTTTAATGTTTCTTGCTAAGAGGGACGGTCATAAATGACCCATGTACATGGCTTCTTTTGTTTTCATATTTATGTTAGTTTTTCAGTTTAATTTATCCTCAAATATAAAGACAAATGAATTTATCCTTAAGTTGTTCCACAGACTCCTTTTTCAGATTTCATATTCTTCACTCATATTTTCACTGACTACGTCAACATGTGTTTCTGTTTACCCATGAATTGCAATAATTCTGTTGAAGGCTCTGGGCCCTCTCCTTCCTGTCAAATCTAGACAGTAAGACCTGTCACTTAGAGATGCCCTCCTTCCACACACACACACACACACACACACACACACACACACACACACACACACACACACACACACCACTCTTTCCTCGTTAGTTGTTTTGTTTGTTTGTTTAGCTTGGTTTTAACACTTGACAAAAACTAGAGACATTTGGGTAACGGGAACCTCGAATGAGCTGTCCCCACCAGTTTGGCCTGAAGAGTATTTTCTTAATTAAACATAGAAGCGAGCCCAGCCCACACATGTGATTCTTAGTTGTGTAAGAAAGCAGGTTTAGCCAAGTCATGAGGAGGGAGGGAGGCAGCAAGCAGCTGCTTCTGCTATTTCCTCTGCAGTTTCCGACTCCAGTTTTAGGCCTTGAGTTCCTGCTCTGGCTTCCCTAAGCAATGGACTGTTCCATGAGAGCTGTAAGCTGAAATAAACCTCTTCCTCGAAAGGTTGCTTTTGATCAACGTGTTCTATCACAGCAAGACAGTATCTCAAGGGTCATGGTATTTCTAGCTCCTTTTGGATAAGCTACACACATTCGGAAGGAATGTCACTCTGGAGCACTGAAACATTCTCCTCTTTCTACAGTATCCTTATTCCATACAATCCATAAGTGCTTTTCTTCCTCTTCTTTTTTTTAAAAGTTGTGTTTTTTTCTTTTCTTTCACTGGATATTTTCTTTACTTACATTACAACTTCGTAAAGCCCCTATCCCATCCCTCCTCCCCATGCTTCTGTGAGGGTGCTCTCCCACTCACCCACCCACCCCTTCCAACCTCCCCGCCATGGCATTCCCTACACTGGGGCATTGAGCCTTCACAGGACCAAGGGCCTCTGCTCCCATTGATGCTGGCAATCTTCTGCTCCATATGCAGCTGGAGCCATGGGTTACTCCATGTTTACTCTTTTGTTGATAGTTTAATTAGTCCCTGGGAGCTCTGGTCGGGGGGTCTGGTTGGTTGATATTGTTGTTTTTCCTATGGGTTTGCAAACCCCCTCAATTCCTCCAGTCCTTTCTCTAACACCTCCATTGGGGACCCGTTCTCAGTCCAATGGTTGGTTGTGAGCATCTGCATCCGTATTTGTCAGGTTCTGGCATAGCCTCTCAGGAGACAGCTTTATCAGGCTCCTGTCAGCATGCACTTGGCATCTGCAATAGTGTCTGCGTTTGGTGACCGTATATGGGATAGATCTCCAGATGGTGCAGTCTCTGGATGGCCTTTCCTTCAGTCTCTGCTCCACACTTTGTCCCCATAATTTCCTTTAGACAGGAATAATTCTGGGTTAAAAATTTGGAGATGAGTGGGTGGCCCCATCCCCCAAAGGAGGCTTGGCCTAACCTCTGGATATGGTCTCTACCGATTCCGCACCCCCCTCCAGACCTTCGTTGGTCACTTCAGATAATCTCATCCTTGTTGGGTCCCCGGAACTTCTTGCTTTCCTGGCATCTAGGGGCTTCTGGTGGCTACCCCCGGGGCCCGCCCTCCACTACTATACACCTCTCTTCAAATTCCTGATCCTCTGTATATCATCCCCCTGTCTCCTCTCATACCTAATCCCAATTTTCCCCTCCCCCTCCACTCTTTCAAGTCCCTCTCACCCTCTGCCTTCTGTGAATATTTTTGTTCCCCCTTCTAAGAAGGACTGAAGCATCCACATTTTGGTCTTCCTTCTTCTTGAGTTTCATGTGGTCTGTAAATTGTATCTTAGTTATTCCGAGCTTTGGGGCTAATATCCACTTATCAGTGATCCTCAAATCGTTTCCGCTGATTATTGTTTCATCTGTACCTGCATGTGTTACTGTGCATCTGGGCCTCCCCTTCTTTGTCTTTTTTTAATTAATTATTTTAATCATTTATGTTTCAAGTGTTATTTCCCTTCCTGGTCCCCCTCCATGAGCACTCCACCACATGCCCCCTACCCTTTGCCTCTAAGAGGGAGCTCCCTCACGTTCCCATCCACTGAGACAGGTGCAGATACTTACAGCTGACCATTGG
This sequence comes from Rattus rattus, assembly GCF_011064425.1. NCBI lineage: Eukaryota > Metazoa > Chordata > Mammalia > Rodentia > Muridae > Rattus > Rattus rattus. The sequence continues at coordinate 51,417,060 of NC_046160.1, forward strand.
ACTGAGCCAGGGGACTCCAGTGGAAGAGTTAAGGGAAGGACTGAAGGAACTGAAGGGGATTGCAGCACCATAAGAAGAGCAACAGTGTCAACTAAATGGACTCCTCAGAGCTCCCAGGGACTAAGCCATCGTCCAACCATTGAACACAAATGAGCTGCTCGGTGGCTCCTGCTACATATTTAGCAGAGGACTTCCTTGTCTGTCCTCAGCGCTTGGTCCTGTGGAGGCCTGATGTTCTTTCTTCATTCTAATACTCTCTGTCTTCTGGAAGAATCACTTCCTGTGAACACAGATTCATCAAATTCATTCAGGCTTGGAAGCTCTCTGTAGGTTCCGTGCTATGTGTGGGTGTTTCCTGGAGGAAGCCATGGGAAATCCTTTTCTGATCCTCTACGGTGTTTGACATGATTAGAAATATTCTTCCTCCATGCTCTATATGGTTCATTCACCAAATTTCTTCTATTTTGATTTTTATTATCTAAGCATGCTATGAGCAGCTATGTCTGTGTATGCATTTCATTATTGAAGTACTAAAACAAAACAAAACAAAGCCAAAAGAAATTTCATGTTAAAAAAAGGACACAACTGTGTGAGAGAGTCGAATTTTTTTGTCTATGGAGTTATCATATTATTCATTTTCAAAGACTTAGGTAAAATACCTGTGGATAATAGTGTTAGAATGTAAGCAAAACGTGGAATCATAACATACATATGCATACACACATGTGTAACATTATGGAATAAATACTCTTGAAAAATTAAATGACTACTTACAAACTGATTGGCGTATACTCCCAAAGAGCATATGGAAAATAGCAATGTAACCTAGTGTTGATCCAAATTTTCCACTGAAAAGCAGTGTAGGCATTTTTTTTAAAGAATGAATGTCAAATCCTAATAACAGAACTAAGTTTTATAAAAATCTATTTCTAAATCAATTTACAGGATATAATTTTTTCAAAATACCAAATATATCTAATTTACTACACATAGATCTTTGAAATTATTTTCTATTTATGGCTTTGTGCTTTTAAAATTTGGAATAGTCATATAGCAATCAATTATTCATTTGATAGGACTTTATTGAAATAGACCATGACACATGTATTAGGGAAATATGAAAAAATAGACTGTAGGTAGATTAATTTCATGTGAATTTATATTTTTTTCATGGAAAGTATCACATGTCCCTGAGGTTTTTTATGCATTTACTATTTTTACCATGTTTTATATAATCTGAATGTGTGGTATGATATAATATGCATCGTTTAAAAAAGAATATATTCTTAGGTGCATACATATGTTCATGTTAAATAAAATATGGTATTAAAATAGCTTAAGCTGGGTTAAGGGGTTTGGGTGTTTTATTAAAATACAAAAATAGTTTGTACTTTTATAAGCCTGAACATTTTTGATCATTATTTCATAAACTTTGCATGTGTATATATTTATTTCAATATCCTCATTTATAATATAGAGGTAAAAAGTAGTTACCGAGACACTTTAAAATTGAAATAATTTTGCATACCAAATCCTTTCGAGCTCATGATAACATCTTTTTGGAATTTTTAGAGAACAATGTGGTATCTAAAAGCTTACTCAAACATTAGGCACTGTCTAATAAATGCTTTTCAAAACTAAAGATACACACTGACTTGTTTAGTCAGATTTCAGAGTATGGCGCTTTACCTCACACTACATGCCAAAGTTCCTACTCATGCAAAATGGATTTGAACACAATTTGTGCATGCAGATCTCAAGTGGTAGCCTCTTAATAGATGCCAGCCACTCTTTATTGTTACCCTCTTTTATTTCAGTAACATTTTAATTAATTCACACTGATTGAATAAATGTACATTGAGACTTATTTCCTAATGAGGGCACATTTAGAGGAAAGGTTCTGCATCATCCTGATATCCTGTGGGTAATTATATTCTAATTATATGGTCAGGGGAAAAGAGGCTATAACTCAGTACTGATATTGTTCGCTGGGCCCAATTAATTACAAGCACATAATGAAAGTTCATGATAAGGTTGACTGGCAGTCAGTGTAAATTTTGACTCAATTGAATTGTACCTAAAGTGAATACAGAGCTGGACTTTAACCTGGTTAGAGAATGCTTTGGCATGAGATCAGTGGGTGTTCAGATGGACAAAAGATCAGAATGAATTCTATCATATGCTCTGTCTTCAATGGTTTTTACAAAGGACGATGAAAGGAGAACTGAGCTCCGACTGTAAATATTGTCATCAATACTCTCTCATTACCTGTGCTGGCCTGGAAAGCAGAGTACACTGAATACATGATGAAAGAATCCTATAATCGGCTCACGTTTTATAAAGAGGAGCAACAAGCATAACAGACAACATAATAAATGTATTATGGATATGAAATGGATAGGTAACAATCTGGTCTATTAGCTTCTGGGAAGTGGACTCTCTTCTCTCTTGTGCTCAAGCATCATTATTTCTTTCTCTCCAATTAGAATAGAGTGATAAAGATGTAGATGTTTTCATCACACACTAGTCTTATTAGTGGGAGAAGTTGTGAAGTAGTCACAGCAAACATGTGCTCCTGTGCATGTTGTGTGTGCAGGTGCATATGTGTTTTTGAGACCCTTTCATTTCAAAAATTCATTAGGATATTTAAATATGCATGATGAGAAAATAGTATAAATGACACTGAGATCAAAATAAAAGGAAACTCAATAAAAGTAAAATGTGAAAAATTCTATTTAAATTTTTTTAAGTTGAGGTTATATCATTTCTCCATTTCCTTCAAATCCTCTTAATATCTCCCTTGCTGTCCTTCAGATTCATGGCCTATCTCTCTTCGATTGTTATTGTGTTCTTATGTGTACATGTATATCCAGATATCTTTCTAAACACAATGTGAACAGTGCATGTGATGTTACTTCTTTCTTGATCAGTTCATTCCATGTTGCTTTTATATTTGCTTTCAGGGAAAAAATATTTTTTAAGGTAAGGTCCTTCACTTGCCAAGAGATTGCCAAGCTTACTAGGCTACGTGGCTGGTTAGCCCTAGGGATCTGCCTACCTCTACTTTACTGGAGCTAAGGTTAAAATTACATGTCAACATGCCAACCATTTGATGTGGGTTCTGGGACTGAAATTTAGGTTCAAATTTGCATTTACCAAGTACTTTACTAACTGATCTCCCCAGCACAAGTAAAATAATTTTGACATTAAATTTCTGTAAATTCAGGCTTGTAAATTTAGCTTTGGTCAAATTTAAAATAGAAGTGATTAGGCAAGAGACTGAATCTCCCCAAGTGGAGAGAAATTGGGAGGAAGGAGGAGGAAGAGGAGGAAGAGGAGGAGGAGGAAGAGGAGGAAGAGGAGAAGGAAGAGGAGAAGGAAGAGGAGAGGTAGCCATAATGAGAATATTATATGAGAAATTTTTTTCAAAGAAATCCTCTACCATATAGCTTCAAAAATTATAATTTTGATAATTAGATTTTTATTAGATATAACAGTATTTATAGAAAAATATAATTTACAGTTCTTTGATCTGATGCAATTCACTGAGTTACACTTTGCTTGTAGTCAGCAGTAATGATAGAACCACATTGTCTAAAATTCTGTATTGTTGCTTGTGTGTCTGAGTCTGCACACCTGACAGTCCACAACATATGTGAAAAGACAGTTTTTAAAAACAAAATGTATTTAGTCTCTAGACCTTAGGTATGCTCCGGTATACTTTATTCTCATGTGTGAGAGACAATGAGCTTCAACCCTCTAGCTAAGACTCTATTTCCTTAAACATTTTTCTTACTCTGATTTTCTCTCTCCTTTTTATATTTATTTTTCTCTTATTAAAAATACTCTTTAGCTTTTATCTTTTAATACCAGAGATACATAGTTATATATAGAAGAGAGGGAGCAGTTTAAAATAATTTTATTTGTGTACGTTTAGAATACTTCTGCAGTAAAAGGTCTCTTGAATTAATCCATATTGACCTTTAACAGTCCTTTGCTTTCTTTATTTTTTGCATATTATAAATTCTTCATTAACATTTAAAGATAAAAATGGAAAGTTATTTATAGAAGTAATAAATCTGTGCCTCTCTGTCTCTCTCTCTGTCTCTTTGTCTCTCTGTCTCACTCTGTCTCTCTCTGTCTGTCTCTCTCTGTCTCTGTCTGTCTGTATGTCTGTCTGTGTGTGTGTATCTGTCTGTCTGTCTCTGTCTCTCTCATGTGTGCGTGTTTTTATGAGTGTGCTATACTGAAAATCAAACCTAGAACCCTGTTTAGTAGGCAACTTCATGACCACTTATGTACATCTACAGCTGCCAAGAACAACAAATACAACAACAGTGTATCTTTTCTGTTATTTAAATAGTGAGAGCTAATGAGAGCATTGGGTAGCAAACAAGTTTCTGTGTTTAGCTCTAATTTTGGGTACTAATTGCTTAATTAATAAAATGTTTCTTCTTAATCTTAAAAAAATGGGTCAGTTTAGCTCAATAAGAGAGTTAGATGAGATTTTAAAGGTAAAAGCAATATCCTAAAGATATGAACTTTCATATGTAAGAGTAAGGCTTAATTTTGTTAATTTCGTATTTGTCTTAAAATAACAGATGACCCTCGTAATGTGAATACTCTGTGCCTATAATATTTTAACTAACTAAAACTTCCAATAATCTCCACCAAAGATTTTTCTTCATCCTGTGACAATCTGGATTAAATTGTCAATTTAAAATGATTACATATTAGAAAATACAAAGGCAAAAAATATCCTAATGCGTAGTTAAGAGTAATAGGATTTTAAGATTTCTTTGATATTAAATTGAACTTAATAAGTTCCCTGAAGGCAAATGCATCTTTTAAACTAATTATCTGTTCTGTGTATTCTATTTAATATTAAAAAGCTACTGATTAAATAAAATCAATCACATTCTTCTGTAGTCACATCTCTCGTTGATTAAATAAAAATATACAGTTCCTGTATTAATTCTAATTAAAAATATATTACACCGAGAATTATATACTCAAGATAATTTTCAAAACTAAAACATTTATTCATTTCATCCTCAATATTTAAAAATATGTACAGAAGAGTGGAAAAGCAGTAATATTATATCTGAATTTATATCCTGAGAAAGAGCAATTGGCTTTTTCAACATGAGGCCTTAATGTAACTCAAGAAGATGCAACCTGCAGGCAGGATAATTTAATGGCCACACTTCACCTACCTATTCTGCTTGTAGGAAGCTCACAGACAGAACATCTCCATCACTTTCTTTTCAGGAGGCAGAGTTCTATCTGGAAAATTTCTCAGGGGTTGTACCATTATTAGGTGGGCCTTCAGTTTCGCTTGCTTCTCTGTCTCGTCCTTAGTTACCGTATTTAATGCTCAGAGAACTTCAGTCTGCTCCCTTACCTTCTTCACCTCCACACCTCTCTGCCAAGCCTACCTGCTCTAAGCTCATGGCAGTGGCTAGCTAATACCTCTCCTGATTGAGGAAGAGGAATCCCTACATTAGCACCCATGAACTACTAATTCAAGCCAAGTAGGAACAAAGTGATAGAGAGATACTGAGTTCATTCTACAATAATTGTTACTGCTTGCTTTTATACCCGAACTATTGGTTTTTCCCAATGTAGTATATAACTTTGGCTTTTTGATATCAGATCTTAGAACTTTTCTCACATTTTTTTCAAAACAATTTATTGGTTATTTTGTTTATTTACATTTCAAATGTTATCCCCCTTCCCAGTTTCCTCTCTGACACTCCATGCCATTCTCCCTCCCCCGGCCTCCATCAGGGTGCTCATCCACCCACTCCCCACTCCCGCCTCGCCATCCTACCACCTTCCTTACTCTGGGAAACCAAGCCTTCACAGGATCGAGGGCTTCTCTCCCTTGTATGCCAGACAGGGCCACTCTCTGCTACATATGCAGGTAGAGCCATGGGTCCCTCCATTTGTACTCTTTGGTTAGTGGTTTACTCCCTGGGAGCTCTGGGGGGGGGTGTCTGGCTGGTTGATATTGCTGTTTTTCTTATTGGGTTGCAAGTCCCTTCAGCTTCATTGGTCCTTCCCCTAACTCCTCCATTGAGGCCCCCCTGCTCAGTCCAATGGTTGGCTGCAAGCATGAACATCTGTATAGGTAAGGCCCTGGCTGAGCCTCTCTGGAGACATCCATATCAGACTCCTGTCAGGAAACACTTCTTGGCATCAGCAATAGTGTCTGAGTTTGGTGTCTGTATGTGGGATGGATCTCTAGGTGGTCCTTCAGTCTCTGCTCCCTTTGTCCCTGTATTTCATTTAGACAGGAACAATTCTAAGTTAAATTTTTGAGAAGGGTAGGTGGCCCCATTCCTCAACTGCGGGCCGTGCCTAACCTCTGGATATGGTCTCTACACATTCTCTCTCTACTTTTTGTGTATTTCAGCTAATGTCATCCCTATTGGATCCTGAAAGTCTCTTGCTTTCCTGCCATCTTGGACTTTCCATTGACTATCTCCAGTTCTCAATCCTCCATTGCTGCACACCTCTGCTCAAATTCCTGATGCTCTGTACATCTCCCCTGTCTCCTCCCATACCTAATCCTGCCCCTCTTTTTCCTCCTCCCTCCTTTCTCCTCCCAAGTTTCTCCCACCATCTACCTCCTATGAATATTTTGTTCCCCCTTCTAAGTAGAACTGAAGCATTCACACTTTGGTCTGCCTTCTTCTTGACCTTCATAAAATCTGTGAGTTATGTCCTGGGTATTCAGAGGATTTTTCCTAATTTCTACTTATCAGTGAGTATATACCATGTGTGTTCTTTTGTGATTAGGTTACCTGATTCAGGATATTTTCTAGATCCATCCATTTGCCTGCTAATTTCATGAAGTCATTCGTTTATATTTACATTTGTTTATTTTTATGAATATTTTATGTGTTTACATTTCAAATGTTATTCCTTTTCCCCCTCTCCCATGCCCTCTTCCCTTCTTCTGTGAGGATGCTCTTACTCCCACCTACACACTTCCACCTCAACACCCTGGCATTCCCCTACACTGGGGAAATAAGCCTTCCCAGGACTAAGGGCTTCTCCTCCCATTGATGCCAGACAATGCCATCCTCTGCTACATATGGGGCTGGAGCCATGGATCCCTCTATGTGTACTCATTGGTTGGTGGTTTAGCCCCTGGGAGCTCTGGTGTGGTCTGGTTTGTTGATATTATTGTTCTTCCTATGGGGTTGCAAACCCCTTCAGCTCCTTCACTTTTTCTCTAACTCCTCCAATGGGGTCCCCTTGTTCAGTCCAATGGTTGGCTGCAAATATTCTCATCTCTATCAATAAGGCTCTGGCAGAGTCTCTCAGGAGATACCCATATCTGGTTCCTGTCAGCAAGCACTTATTGGCATCAGCAATAGTGACTGGGTTTGGTGGCTGCATGTGGAGCAGTCTCCGGATGGTCTTTGCTTCAGTCTCTGCTCCACTCTTTGTCCCTCTATTTACTCCTGTAAATATTTTGTTCTCCCTTCTAAGAAGGATTGAAGCACCCACATTTTGATCATTCTTCTTCTTGAGCTTCATATGGTCTGTGAATTATTTCTATTGATTTTAATGGCTGAGTAGTACTCTATTGTGTAAAGATACATTTTTTTGTATCCATTCTTCTGTTGAGGAACATCTGGGTTGTTTCCAGATTCTGGTTTTCATAATAAGGATGCTCTGAACATTTCTTACATTTTTATTACCCTGTCATCCCTGTGAGTTCTCACATTGAGATCCTTGTGAGGTTTACAGTGTACCTGTGTCTTAACCATTAGATATTAGCTTGGAAGAAGCTCAACGGGAAAACTGCAATATCTACTTATAAAGGCTCCACCTCATCTGAAGGTTCATGGTAACCCTTGGTTACCATTCATTATGACCCTCCCCTCCAACTTTCTCTGCTTTTCTTTTCCATCAGCTTACTGTTATATTTTTCTCATTTTTTCTTTTTGGCAATAGAACTTTAAGTCACCATGAAAAACAAAGTCATTATTTCTTTCCCATCTATATGCAAGCATGCCTTTCCTCCAAATATTCACTGCTTTTATCAGAATAAAGTGCACATTTTATTTCCATTTCATTAAGGAAATATTCTAATACGTTTAAAAAGTATATAATGGAAAAGTAGCACATATGAACTCTCAAATATATAATGCTTATCAAACACATTACAGTAAGCCCTAGGAAATATCAAACTTATATTTGATAACTGCTATTATTTGTCATGTATTTATAAATGTTTCTTCATATGCAAAGTTGTGTAGATTCACATAATTATATTGTATAACACATTTATACTTATAATTACCACATATGATACACAATTCACACCTATTTATATATAAAATCTATATTAAATATTAACTTGCATTTTTACACTAAATCACATGTATTGTGATACAAAATCCCTAAATATTTCAGCAAATACTTTTTGCCATTAAGCATAATTTTCCACATAATAAAATTACTTTTCTGACTTCTAAGAAAGTTAGCAACAATTCCATATTATCACTTGTTATCCTGATCTGTATTTTAATATCTATGATTATCTGAAACATACCTTTTATTGCTTTTATTCGCTAATTACGTCTTATGGATACAGATTTCTTGTTTTGACACACTGTATTCAGTGATTGTAGTGAACCTACAATCCACTGTCGCTTTATTGAGAGTTCCAGTTGAGCTTCCTCATAGGAGACAAAGGAGAATGTGTTTTTCTAAATTGGAAGTCTTCTCAGATTCTTTCTGTTCACAATGTTTGAAGAAGGGCTCCTTTGGGTTGCTCAGGAGTCTCAGAGTCCCCTAGATCATGAGTTTAGATGGAACGAAGATCAGTAGGAACGAGGTGAGGATAGTGCTGACAGACTGTTTTGAACAGACTTTGGTAGAAATGAGCGCATTTGTCCATCATTCATTGGCTTACCTGTTCCTTACACTGAGAATATTAGAAGTTAGAATGATTATTAAAATCAACAAGTTTTCAGTGAAAACTCTGCCCAACCTCTTGTCATTCTATAATAATACCAATTACTTCTAGATTTCTCCTGTCAATGAGATATGTGACCAAAGTTCCTTCTTCCAATTTAATAAACCTTTGATTACAAACCTGTACAGCAATATTTGATACATATGTTATGGAAGGGTCTTCTAAAATAAATTGTAGTTCAGGAAACCTTAATTTTGTCTAAAACTCTTCTAGCTGCATCAGATTCTGATTGCTTCCCACTGTGCCGCTGCTCAGTTTCTAGGGTATCTTACCTATCATAGATATAGATATACATTTATTATTTTTCTATTTTTCTATTCATACATGCATCTATCTACCACTTCCCTCTTCCTCTCTAGAGTTCTACTAGTTGAAAGATGGTAAAACAGAATTTTCTATGTATTGTTTTTAATACCCACCATTGAAGTCTAGTATTCCTTCACCTGGCTTAGATATGGGGCATAAGATGAAATATAACTGTACACATATAAATAAGAAATACAAGTTTCAAATCCAACTTTTCATCCACAGTAGGAAATTTTGTCCCAATAATCAACTATCCCTACGAATTGGTATTTTATATACTAAGTTCCAGAGAAGTCAGGATTCCAGGATTCAAATTTATTAATCTAAATATTATTTTTGCTTTGTGAACTGAAGATTGGCACAAACACACATGTACACCACACACACACACACACACACACACACACACACACACACACACACACATGCACACAAATACACATACCTAAGGTTACTCACAGTCATAGCAGTGGAAGATAATGGAAGATATACTGTCTTGAAGGCAAAAATTTTTCTATTTAAACTGGTTCTTCAAAACTACTCTCAAATTTGATGTGCCAGGGTGGTGAGAATACTTTAGGGCTGGGGGAGGGACTCTACCTTCTCAGAAGAGAAGGGAATGTGTGGAAGGGAGGAAAAATTGTGGGAGGTGGTAACCAAGAAGGGAGGCAGCGTTCAGGATATAAAGTGAAATCAAAAAATAAAGGAAAAAAGCCTACTACCAAATAAAACAGTTTTACATATTTAATTTTACATAAATTATATAGACTTACTAATAGTGATTGAGTACTACTACCTTACTTGTTCTCAGATTATGGAGATATAACTGCCAGCTTTTCCAATCAGGCCCACAGAAGAGATTTTCAATATTTCTCCTGCCGCTGAAAAGCTCAGTCTGTAGGAAGAGATGAGAGCATGTGGGAAAATGCAACACTGGGAGGAAAAAGGGGAAAGACCTAAAGTTAGGGAGATTGCTATGTCAATGCCACTCATGAATGAGTTCTTTTACAAACCATGAGGTCTGTCACAAATAAAGGCATCTTTGGATATTCCTTGTCTCATAACTCTGTGTTGGAACTACTTCTTCCTCTTCCTCTTCCTCTTCCTCTTTCTCTTCTCCTCCTCCTCCTCTTTCTTCCTTCGCCTTCTTCACTCTCCTCCTTCTTCCTCCTCCTCCTTTTCTTCTTCTTCTTCTTCTTCTTCTTCTTCTTCTTCTTCTTCTTCTTCTTCTTCTTCTTCTTCTTCTTCTTCTTCTCCTCTTTATATTTTATTTCATTTTTAGAGCTTTTGTTTTTCAATCTACAGGTCCTTTGTGTACATATTATGGCTTCTGGTTTTACATTTTTATGGGATTCCTGAGTGTGGAAATGAGTGGGTCTCTTGTGTCTATATCTGTTTCTTATGCTTTTTGTGGGCTCTTTTCCTTCTGTTTCTTTGCTATTATCTGTTCTGATGTGTTTTGTTTTATTTTATTTTATTATTATTTCTCAGAAGCTTGTTAGCTCCTAAGGAGAGAAAGAAAGAAGATGGATCTGAATTGTAGGGATGGTAGGGAGACACTGGGAAGAGTTGAAGAGAGAAAACTGTCATCAGGATATATTATACAAAAAAAAATTCTACCTCAACAAATAGATTCTTAAGAATTAGCGAATGACTACATTTATATTAATAAAATAATCATTGTAAAGCAAATGTGTAACATGTAAAGGAAATGGAAATTTGTGTTCTTGATAGGGGTGCTGATCAGTTTATGCTGCTTAGCTTTAATTATGCTTTGGTAAGTTACTTCACAATCTTTCATATTCTGCTTTGAGCACCCCTTGTTTGATAGAAAGATGCCCATTTACTTAATCCAGGGAAACAAAATGTATATGAAAAGTCTATAGTTCTAATTCATATACCTCATAGATACATGGTGCTATGGTAACACGCATTGGTGTTTTATTTTTAGCTTTGTTTTTTTTTTCTGCTTTTTCATCAACTTCTTTTTTTCAGCAGACTATGCCCACTGCTGGAACTTCAGTTCCTGAGGTACGTATGAAAAATCTTATAACTTTTACAACTGAAAATCATGATCATCATAGATTCATGTAACAGATAGATAGTTTAATGATTTCCAAATCACAAATGATATTAAAACATTTAAAATAAATATGATAATGTTATTCTATTGCCAAAATTTTGATATTGAAAGCAAAATTCTTTGTATTGAATTTTTCATTTTACTTGTGTCAAAAATTGAAAATAACATAAATTTTGTGTGGTAAACTATATAGATAAAAACCAAAAGTTCCTTTGCAAAAAGTATGGCTTCTGTGTATCTTATTAGGTATGAAATTCTCAGTAACATTGATAAAAAAAATGCCAAAAATACAAATCACTTCAACATTTTAAGACCATCAGCATGTAGCATGTGATAATAGTGTGCTGAGAAACTTTCGTTCACTAGAGTGAAATAACTAGCATGTTATAACTAGCATACGGCATCATACACAACTCCATCAGACTATATAGTCAAAGTAAATGACTTTTACTTACAAATAAGTATAATTATTAACACAGCATTTAGATAATTTTAATGAAATCTTTTTCATAATTTATTTTTCTATTCACATTACATGCCAATTGCTGCCCGCGGCTCCCTCTCACTCCACTCCTCCTGTTCCCACCCTTGCAAATTCCTCCCTCCATCACTCTCTCCCCTTCTCTGAGAAATGCAAGACCAACCCTTAGGTACCACCCCACCCTTGGACATCTAGTCCCAGCAGGAATAAGCATCTCCTTTCTCACTGAATCCCACCTAGGAAGTCTACATAGGGAAAGGAGATTCAACGGGAAGCAACAGAGTCAGAGATAGTCCCTGTTACAATTGTGAGGGGACCCACATGTAGGCCATGCTGCACATTTGTGACAATTGTTGTAGAGGGGGGTGAGCTAGGTCCAGGCCCCTCATGCCCTTTATTGGTGGTTCAGTCTCTATGAGCCCCTTGAACACAGTTTAGTTGACACTGTAGGTCTTCTTGACCCTTCTAGCTCACTCAATTCTATTTCCCACTCTTCCACAAGATTCCCTAATCTCTGCCTGATATTTGGCTGTGGGTCTCTGCATCTGTGTCCATCCACTGCTGGATGAAACCTTTCAGGAGACAATTATGCTAGGTTTCTGTCTGCAAACATAGCAGAATATCATTGATTAGGCAGGCGTTGGCTCTCTCCTTGGGATGATTATCAAATGAGGCCAGTCGTCCATTCCTTCAGACTCTCCTCCATCTTTATCCCTGCATATTTTGTAATCAGACAATTTTTGGTTTAAAAATTTTGCGAGTTGGTTGATGTCCTACTCCTTCCACTGGAAGTCCTACCTTGCTATAGGAGGTGACCACAAGAGTCTATAAGGGTACTCCCCTCACTACCACCACCCCACCCTGAAATTCCCCTACATTGAAGGAACAAGCCTTCACAGGACCAAGGGTTTCTTCTTCTCCCATTGATGTACGACATCGCTATCCTCTGCTACATATGTGTCTGGAGCCATGGGTTGATCCACTTGTACTCTTTGGTTGGTGGTGTAGTCCCTGGGGTGTCTGGCTGTTTGATATTGTTGTTCTTTCTATAGGGTTACAAACCCTTTCAGATACTTCAGTCCTTTCTTTCTCTAACTCCTCCATTGGGGACCCTATGCTCAGTTCACTGGTTGGCTATGAGCATTCGCCTCTGTAATTGCCATACCACCCTTAATTTGCCTGATCTCCTCTGGTATCCACACTTACTTCCAGTTCTCTCCAATAACCTCTTTCTCCATAACTGATCACCATCCCCGTATTCCTCTTTAGTTCCCTATCCAAATAAGTGCTCTATTTCCATCTATTTAGGATGAATATTTTGTCACCCTTCTGAGTTACATTCACACATCTTCCCTTGGGCTCGCTTTATTATTCAGAGTTTTTGGGTCTGTGGATTTTAGCATGGTTATCCTGTATTTATGGGCTAATGTCAAAATATAATTGTGTATATACTATACGCATTTTTCTGGCTCTGGGTTACCTCAGTCAGGATAATATTCTCAATTTCCATTCATTTGCTTGCAAAATTCACAGTGTCTATGTTTTTAATAGCTGAATAGTATTCCATTGTATAGCTGTACCACATTTTCTTTACCCATTCTTTAATTAAAGGGCATCTATGTTGTTTCTGTTTCTGGTTTTACAAATAAAGCTTCAATGGACATAGTTGAGCAAGTCTCCCTGTGGTATAGTGGGGCATCCATTGGGTATATGTCCAGGAGTGGTATATCTGGATCTTGAGGTAGAACTTTTCACAATTTTCTGAGAAACAAGAAATTGTACATGCAAAGAGGTTGTACATGTTTCCTCCCAACCAGCAGTGGAGGAGTCTTCTGCTTGTTCCACATCCTTGCCAGCATGAGCTATCACTAATATTTTTCATCTTAGCCACTCTGATAGGTATAAGAAAGAATCTTGTTTTGATTTGCATCAAATTTGATTTGTCCTGTTAAGAAAGGACATTGAAGGTTTCTTTAAGGGCTTCTTGGCCATTCAAGATACCTTCATTGAAAAATCTCTGTTTAGCTCTTTACCCCAGTTTTAATAAATTTATTTGGTTTGTCGATGTCAAATTTATTGAGTTCTTTATATATTTTTGATACTAATACTTTGTAGGATGTAAAGTTGGTGAAAATCTTTTCCCATTCTGTAGGCTACTGTTTTGTCCTATTGATGGTGTCTTTAGCCTTGCAAAAGCTTTTCAATTTCATGAAATCTAATTTATTATTTATTAATCTTAGTGATGGAACTATTGGTGCTCTGTTTATAAAGTTGTCCTCTGTACCAATGGTCTAAAAGTTACTTCCTACATTTTTCTTATATTTATAATCTTTTTAATGTTGAAGTCTGTGATACACTTGGACTTAAGTGTTGTGCAGGGTAGATATGGATCCACTTGCATTCTTCTACCCACAGACATTCTGTTGAATCTGAATCATTTGTTAAAGATACATTAATTTTTCTATTATATGGCTTATAGTTCTTTGTCAAATATCAAGTGTTTATATATGTGAGAATTTATTTTCGTGTCTTTGATTCTATTCCATTGACCAAACTGTCTTTTTCTATAATAATACCAAGGACAAAGAGAGTATCCAAATTAACAAAATCAGAAATGAAAAGGGAGATATAACAACAGAAACTGAGACTTTTCAAAAAACATCAGATCATGCTGAAAAAGCCTATAATCAACAAAACTGGAAAATCTGGATGAAATGGACTGTTTTCTAGACAGATACCAACTACTACAGTTAAATCGGGTTCAGATAAACCATCTAAACAGTCTCATAATACCCAAAGAAGTAGCAACAGTCATTAAAAGTCTCTGAACCAAAAGAAGCCCAGAACCAGATAGATTTAGTATAGAATTATATCAGACCTTCATAGAACACCTCATACCAATACTGTCCAAAGTATTCCACAAAATAGAAACAGAAAGAACACTACCCAATTTATTCTTTGAAGCCATAATTACACTTATACCTAGACCACACAAAGACCCTACAAAGAAAGAGTACTTCAGAACAATTTCGCTTATGAATATCAACACAAAAATACTCAATAAGATTTCTACAAATAGAATTCAAGGATAAATCAAAATGATAATCCATTTTGATAAAGTAGGTGTCATCCCGGGGTGCAGAGATGGTTCAATATACAGAAATCCATCAATGTAATACACTACATAAAGAAACTCAAAAAAAAAAAAGATCATCTCATTAGATGTTGAGAAAATATTTGGCAAAATTTAACATCCCTTCATGACAAAAGACTTGGAAAGATCAGGAATTCAAGGATCACACCTAAGCACAGTAAAAGCAATATACAGCAAACCGTGGCCAACATCAAATTAAACGGAGCGAGACCTGAATCAATCCCACTAAAGTCAGGGACTAGACAAGACTTTCCCCTAATCAGTATAGTACTTGAAGTCCTACCCAGAGCAATAAGACAACTAAAGGAGGTCAAAGGGATACAAATTGGAAAGGAAGAAGTTAAAATATCATTATTTGCAGATGATATGATAGTATACTTAAGTGACCCCAAAAATTCCATCAGAAAACTTTTAAACCTGATAAACAACTTCAGCAAAGTGGCTGGATATAAAATTAACTCAAAACAAATCAGTAGCCTTCCTCTATTCAAAGGATAAAGAGAATGAGAAAGAAATTAGGGAAATGGCAACCTTCACAATAGTCACTCAATAATGGGTGTGACTCTACCCAAGCAAGTGAAATATCTATACAGGAAGATCTTCAAGCCTCTGAAGAAAGAAATTGAAGAAGATCTCAGAAAATGGAAAGATCTCCCATGTTCATGGATTGGCAGGATTAATATAGTAAAAATGGCGAACTCACCAAAAGCGATCTACAGATTCAATGCAATCATCATCAAAATTCCAGCACAGTGCTTCATAGAATTATGAAGAACAATTTGAAAATTCATTGGAATATCAAAGAAAAAACCAGCATAGCTAATACTGTTGGGGGAATCACCATCCCTGACCTCAAGCTGTATTACAGAACAATCGTGATAAAAAGTACATGGCATTGGTGTAGAGACAAGCAGGTAGATGAATGGAATACAAGACCCAGAAATGAACCCACCCACCTATGGTCACTTGATCTTTGAAAAAGGAGCTAAAACCATCCAATGGAAAAAAGAGCATTTTCAGAATTTTGGTTCTGGTTCAACTGGAGGTCAGCATGTAGCAGACTGCAACTCAACCCATGCTTAGCTCCTTATACAAAGCTCAAGTTCAAGTGGATCAAAGACCTCCATATAAAACCAGATACACTGAAACTAGTAGAAAAGAAAGCGGGGAAGAGCCTCAAACACATGGGCACTGAGGAAAATTTCCTGAACAGAACACCAATGGCTTGTTTTCTAAGATCAAGAATCGACAAATGAAACCTCATAAAATTGCAAAGCTTCTGCAAGGCAAAGGACAATGTCAACAGGACAAAATGGCAAAACACTGATTCTGAAAAGATCTTTACCAATCCTACACAGATAGAGGGTTAATATCCAAAATATACAAAGAACTCAAGAAGTTAGGACTTCAGAGAACCAAAAATGGAGTAAAGAGCTAAATAAAGAATTCTCAACTGAGGAGTATTGAATGGCTGAGAAACACCTAAAGAAATGTTCAACATCCTTAGTCATCAGGGAAATGCAAACCAAAACAGCCTTGAGAGTTTACCTCACACCAGTCAGAATGGCTAAGATCTAAAATTAAAAAAAAAAAAAAAAGCTAGGAAAAGCTAAGAAGAAGGAAGAGCAGAATGAGGATGCTTGGGTGCTTCCTTCCTTCTTAGAATGGAGAACAAAAACCTCACAGAGTAAATACAGGGACAAAGAGGGGCACAAGGACTAAAGGAAAGGTCACCCAGAGACTGTCCCACCTGGGGGTCCATCCCATATGCAGCCACTAAAGCCAGTCACTATTGTTGATGCCAAGAAGTGCTTGTTGACAGAAGCCTGATATGGATGTCTCCTGAGAGACTCTGGAAGAGCCTTATTGATATAGATGAGGATGTTTGCAGTTAATCATTGGACTGAGCATGGGACTGCAATGGAGGAGCTAGGAAAAGAATTGGAGGAGCTGAAGGGGTTTGCATCCCCATAGGAAGAACAATATCAACCACCCAGAACTCTCAGAGCTCTCAGGGACTAAACCACCAATCAAAGAGTACACATGGAGCGACCCATGACTCCAGCTGCATATGTAGCAGAACATGACCTTGCCCAGCACAATGAGAGGAAAAGCCCTTGGTCCTATGAAGGCTCATTCCCCCAATGTAGGAGAATGCCAGGGCATTGAGGTGGGAGTGGGTGGGTGGGGATGGGAGCAACCTTGTAAAAGCAGGAGGACGACAGAGAGGGGATGGAAAGGGGACAAATAGGATAACATTTGAAATGAAAATGCATAAGATCTCCAAGAAAAATGAAATTAAAAAAGGAAGAAAGTCCTTCCTCACCTCAAGCCTCACTGCAATGTACAGCCTCAACAAGAGACACATGAAGAGCTTAATGGAAACATGTCTTACTGGAAACATTCACTCAGTTGTTCAAGTTGCCGCTATTATTGAACTGCTATTTTCTCCCGATACCAGCGAGTCCATTTTCTATGTTTATCCTGGCATAAATCTTCTCCTGTTTAAGGTGGCATAAATAGTGACTTTCAAAGGGAAATAGCCTACAATATAATAAGCAACAGGCAGGAGTGTGACTCTAAAGCCGTTCATATGCCTTTGTCCAGAGTTACTTTTATTGAAATAAAGCTTTATTTAAATTGAGAAATGGGGGTTGGGAAGACATATAGGTGTTCCTCCTCACTTGCTCATCTAAAAGTGAGCTCAGGTTTCATTCCCAGTGTCCACGTAGCAGTCACGAACAACTGTCTGTCACAGTAGTTCCAGGTCATCTTACAGCTTTTTGACACCCTTCTCTGACCTCCACAGGTGTTCATGTGGTACATGTCCTATATGTAGGCAAGTCACTCATGCACATAAAATTAAATGAATAAATCTAAAAGTAAGATCTTAAATCAAGAAATGGGTATCATTAGACTCTATGTCATTCATTTTGTTTGTGCTTAACTTTTTTTGTTCATTTGAAGTTTTTAATTAATTTTTGTTTAACAAAAAATAACAGGTTTCATTATAACATACTCACACATAAATTGTACCATGTTTTTCCTTTCCTCATAACTCTCTCTACCACTTCTCCTTTCATTTGTTTTTTATGATTCTATTTTGGTTTTTATTAGAGCAGCCAGTGCTCTTACCTTCAGAGCCATCTATCTCTCCTGTGCTTAACTTTTATATGTAAATTTAATCACGAATTCTGGTCATCAACTAAGTTTTAATATAGCTTCTCAGTATTCCCCATAGATTTACATGATTTGACTTTTTATTTGAGGTACATATGGCCAGTGAAATATTCAAACTGCAGAATAGGTCACTACCAACAGCAGGTAGAGCTGGGTAACGTTACTATATTTTTTGTCTGGAAACTATTAAATTTGACAACCCTGAAGTCTTGCAAGGACTCTTTAAATACCACAAACAAGAACACGATATGATGGGCTAATTTCTCAGCATTTCTGGGTGATTTCTGTGACCATATCGCAGTCTCAGAAAGGGCGGTAATCCCATGCATACCACTGGTATAGTGGCTGAGAAGGCAAGTACTGGGATCCAAGCAATGGCTGCAGTTAACGGCAGAGCACGTTTTCTTATGGTTTTATATGAAGCCAAATGCTCTGTGGTTGTAGGTTTCTCATGCTGAGATTGCACAGAAAAGAGAAACTCCTGTGCTGGAGATAATCATCACTCGCTGCTTGTAGTTGTCAAGTGATCGATAGCAGCAGGCTTAAGCATTGTCATGAACATCTCTTTTGAGAGAGCAGTTTTCACCACTGTACAAACACTGCACCTCTCAGAATCAGCATGGTACAGAAAAAGGCTCGTTTGTACAGCAAGTATTTAAAGTGAGTCCCCCCCCCACCCCGCCATTTATTCTGTCTTTCTGTTTTCTGTGAATGGTGCCTGGCTTTTTCCTCTCTGCTTATTATAATGATTATTCTCCGGGAATTCAAATACAATGCATTTCCCTGTTAAGATCTGTTGCGTGACTCTTGAAGCCTGAGAATCAAAATAACATTGAATTTTGTGTTTAAAATGTCTGCATAGCAAACACAAGTGGTTGATATTTGAAAACGCTCAAATATCAATAACTGCATTTTTTAAGTTTGTGGTTATATGTTCTATATTCTCGTGGTCTTGTAGAGTCGTTCTTTTCAATGTTTGAATAATTTCTCTTGACTAAAGGAATAATTTTCCCACTCATTTTTACCTAGGATAATTTATCTGGCAGAAGGGAATTTGTCTTAAATAGTGGCTTAGAGCTCAAAAAGGCTGAAAATCGAGGCTGCAGGTTAAAAGGCAAACCCAGCTCACCATTGTTCCCAAAGGATTTTTCTGTGTGAAGTTGGGGTTAAAAAGATGGGAAGCTCTTCCTGAAACAACATTGTTTTAACATTGGTAATTTGTTCTCTTAATATCATAGTGGCAAGATTAATGCTCTCTTAGAGTGTCAGACAAAGCTCTCTGGACAGCATTTTTTAAGGATGTAAGTGTTTCCCCTCCTTGGTCCTCATAGGACAGAAAAAGTAAGGGTTTTCTAAGTGGATGTCAGAAACTGTAGCTAATACTTTCTTGGTTAACTTATGCTCTGTACATAAGTTCCATAAATATCTCAGAGAACCTCGAGACAGGTTAGAAACATGAAACACTTGAGTGTAATAATAAGTGAACTCTGAAGACACGGGCAGTAGAGCTTCTCCCACCTCTCACTCAGACTCTTGATTATTTCTCCAAACTCAGTCAACTTACACATCTTACAAAGTAAGATCAATGGGAGGAGAGGCCCTTGGTCCTCTGAAGGCTCAATGCCCCAGTGTAGGGGAATGCCAGGGCAGGGAGGTGGGAGTGGGGAGTGGGTGGGTGGAGGAGCATCCTCATAGGAGCAGGGGTAGGGGGATGGGATGGGGGTTCTGGGGTTGGGGGAAAGGAAACTGGGAAAGGGGATAACATTTGAAATGTAAATAAATAAAATATCCAATTGAAAATGTTTTTTAAAAAGAAATACCCTTGTTTTCTTGATATATGTGGTTTTAAGTGAATGTTTACCATTTTAATATTAGACAAATTATACACAGAGATACACAATAAACAATATGTATATTTATTTGTAGTGCAGGCTGTGAGAGGCTAGGCAAATGTTCCAACATGGCATCATCCTCCCACTCTCCACTGAAGATTTTAGAAATTGCTCTGTAGATCTTGGGTTTTGTTTTTTGTTTGTTTTTTTTTATGTCGTTTTTTGTTTTGTTTTGTTTTTTTGTCATGCTAGATGTTAGAAATACAATCTCAACAGTTGAAAATTCAATTTTGAGTCTTAAGGATGTTTTTAATTGACATTTTATTTATTTACATTTCAAATGTTATCCTCTTTCAGGCTTCCCCTCTGCAAACCCCTCTCCCATCCCCCCCATCCTGCTTCTATGAGGGTGCTACCCCACCCACCCACCCACTCCAGCCTCAGCACCCTAGCATTCCTCTACACTAAGGCATCCAGCCTTCACAGGACCAAGGGTCTCCCCTTCTATTGATGCCAGAAAAGGCCCCTTCAGCTCCTTCAGTCCTTCCCCTAACACCTCCATTGGGGTCCCTGTGATCATTCTGATGGTTGGCTTCAAACATACACATTTGTATTGGTCAGCATCTTGCAGAGCCTCTCAGAAGACAGCTGTATCAGTCTCCTGTCAGCAAGCACCTCTTGGCATCAGCAATAGTGTTTGGGTTAGTGTTTTATAATTTTCTCCTCCACACCATTTATTTAGTGCCCTCCACAGATTGTTCAGAAAATGACCCCTCATTCTCTGCTCTTGATGATGTCTGGAGAGTGTCACCACAATGACCAGTTATAGTAATAACTAAATAGATTTTATTTGCTTCTTATCTTGGCCTTTTAAAATATTGATGTTAAATAACAATGCAATATGCTGTAGAATCCTGGTTTTAAACCATTTTACACACATATTTCTGACCCCATGACTTAAATAAGTGCATCAAAAAACCTGAAGCTACTTCATTTCAATCTACCATAGTGTTGCTTTTGAACTGACCCAGTTGAACAGTTTCAAACACAGATGCTTGTCTCAGTGATTTAAATGTGCTGTGGAAGCATTACATTTTTACCAGCATGAATTTGAAACTCAGAACCCCTTTCTAATACCAAAACCAATGATCTCCTGAAGAGTTTTCCCTTTATCTATTTATTTTAAATGATTTGTCCTTTGTATTTATTGTGCACTATTCTAATCAGGTATGATACTGAAGAATTTATTGGGTATTTTTGTACTGAATCCTAACAACTCTTTGAAGAATGACACCATCACTGCTTTGCGTAGGAGCTTCAGATTCTGTAATGCCTTAACTGCAGAATGTGATTTATCCCATTCGTCCTAATTTCAAGTCTTGTCCTATGATAGAATCTTCTTATGCATTGTATTGATAAACTATCTGTTATATGTAAACCATTTATGTATAAAAAGAAATTTTCTCTTAAAGCTACAAAAGAATATATTTCCAAATTGCAGAAATTAAAAACCCACATTAACAATTCTCTAGAACAATTATGATATGCATGTGAGTAAGTGATAGGAAGTTCATGGACACTAAACCAATAAAGTGCCCATGGGCAGACATTCCTAATCAATTACCAGATTCTTTCTTAGCAAGCCTAGATATTCCCCAAGATTTCTCAATGCAATATTTTATGAACTTTAGAAATGTTATTGTTTAAATCTTGTTACACAATTATTATACAGTGATTAAGGTATACTCTGTATCAGTAGGACAACATTCTCTTCTATATGAGCCTATGTGGATATTCTCAGGAATATAAAATTGTTATTGAGAAAAAAGAATAAATGACTAGAGAAGCTGTTCTACCGTCTGACCAGACGTCTGAATGTCAAGACCATGTTGTCAAAATATTACGAGCCAGTTTTCCACAGAATGCAGAACAGTTGCAGAACTATTTTAAATATATAGAGGGAGAGATTGAATGGGTATTTGTATAGAGAAGCTAAGTTTCGGGATTGAAAGTGTGGATATAAACATCTTCATAAAATTGAAAAGGAAAACTTCTCAATAAAAGCGAGTGCAAGTTTTCAAGGGGATTGGGCCAAGGAGGATCCATATAAGATAAAAGAATAAGCAAAGGAGACTGAGCCCACACAGAGTAAAATACAAAGACAGCCGCAAGGAGGAGCAGTGTCCTTGAAGCAGAGTGAGGCATGAGCTCAAGAAATAAGAAGACATTCATTACCAACTGTGGTTTAAGTAGAGAAGACTAACATTTAGTGTATCAGTGAGAAGCTTATTGATGATTTGAATAGAAGATGACTAGTGGTAATAATTCTTGATCAATTTGAAAAGAGTAAGGAGAGTGAAAGAAGAGGAAAGAAGAGAGCAATTATTATATATACAGATTCAGACATGCATACATAAACACACACAGGTGTATGTATTTAGATTTTCACCTATTTATTTCATTATGGGAATAAAGAATTCCAAGGAACAGAAACTAAACTTTTCAATTCGTAAGATCTCTAATATACATACTAGCCTCAAAATTCATTTATGTAGTGATAATGTGCAATGCCGAATGTATTTATAAATACTGTTTTTAATGCTAAATGAAATCTTTCATTAGTAATCTTTCTATTTTATTGCCTGTGTAGGCAATAAATTGTAATAGTTCTTACAGACTTTGAATATTGGGTGCTTCTGAATCATTAAATTTTGATTTCTTCCAGACTGTTCTTTGATATAATATTTTGGTCATATTGCCAATTAATTATACTGATTCAGTTAAAGGGAAAAGTTTTTTTTTGTATTTTTTTAGAACACATTCCAGATTAGCTAATCAGGCCTAAGCTTATAACCATAGAGATGTTTTAAAAGGGCTGCCTCTAACAACCATTTCCGCCTCTTAAATTTAAGCCAATTTATAAAATGTATTTTACATATTTTTTCTTTGTTACAGGAAAGACAGTCAACAGCTAAAAAGGAAAAGGGCAGCTCCCAGCAGCCAAATAAAGTGACAGACAAGAACAAAATGCAAAGAGCTAACTCTGTCACTATGGATGGACAAGGTTTGCAGGTAATGGTTTCAAAAGTACAAGTTATAGTAGCATTCATATTTATTACTGTCATACTCTGAGGAGCACATATGTTCAGTTATCAACACATTCTCTCATCATTTATATTATTTCAGTAGAATTCTTCAGAAAAATCATTATTAATTTATCAAAATGTCAGTCTTATACTTGATTGACACAATGACATTCTGGATAGATTAGTGATTTATATCGTTATCTCCATTTAAAATAAAATTGGCAAAAAACTAATGTGAATGTGAAAGTTAAAACTAATATTTAACTTTATTGTCCACACATGGGCTATTTACATTTATTATCTGCCTCCATCCAGTTATAATCCCACATAAAAACACACATGTATACATGCATATGTTCACTCACATACATGCATAGACTTTATATGGGTCTAATTATGAGGAGTGAATTTAATTGTGAGCATATACCTTTAGGAAAGAATGCTATCTGTGTGAATAAATTTTTAAAATAAAATAACAAAATGAGGTATTCCATGTAATGTATCACTATTTTCTATTTTAAATTGAACTCAACGATCATACATAATTATAATTCAGACAAAGAGAAGTGGCTGGAAGTTTTTAGAAACCTAAGAATTATCACTTTGACTTCTGACGTAAAACATATCCTATCCACCTACATTATAAATTGTTTTGCACAATAAATATATTTAGCTAATTTGCTCATGTTATAAAAATGAGTATTTATTGAAGTAAACAACATCATTTTAATGTCTAGAAATGTTTGATTACTTGATTCTTTCATGTTTTCAATTACATAGTTCTCTGAGTTTTATTTTCTATTAATGCATTTAAAGTCCCAGGCTTTTCTTTGCATCAACTGCTTATCACATAGATGACTGCAGAATACAGTTGCATACAACACTTGGGATCCTAATACATATTAATTTTAATCATATTTAATTAATGATTTTATCTTTAATAACTATTAAATTATTTGCGATACTATGTATCACATACTTCATATCCCATAATCAGTAGCACAGTTAAGAGTAAACAGAATATGTCTAATAATTGCTTAATTAGAATTTTGAAAAGTTCACTGAAACCTAAATAATAATTGCTTACCAATTGATAATGAGGTAATTTTTGTAATCTAATTAAATATACTACAAATAGAAAATATTTCCTGAGTAATTACACTTAAATGCAAAAAGAAATTTCAAACAAATGGCATTATATTCATATATATATATGAATATATATATAATTCAGTCATGAAATAATATATCTCAGTTTTATTTTTGGAAATCATATCCATGTATTTAATAATCTCATACATGATTCATCTCCAATTTGAAATTTGACTACAATTTTGATTGCAAAAATTTTACTGTGATGTCATCCATTTTTCCAAGTATAATCAACACAGAAATTTAATATAAAATTATAAATACTGATTAGTTTACATTGTTAGTAGTTCTGGGATACTGCCAGAAGCACAATTTGAAAATTTAAGCACATTTAACAGGTGCTTAGGTGCATATTCCTTATCATAAAAATGGAAGCTTGGAACATATGCAAATGTTTCAGATATCACAAGAATTCAGACACATACACACATATCTATACATTTGTCAAAGTTTGTATTAGCGAGATAATTCTCTGAACATAAACTCGTTGTCATTATGCCTGTTATTACCATGTTTAAAACTATAGTTTTGATGATCAGAATTTAGAAAATACCCCTAATACCTGACATTAGTCAGGGTAGAGTCATAGTCTGACTAAAGAAATCCCTGGCTTAGACTGTGTGTTTTATTTCCGCAGTATCTTGTACCTTACTCAATAAATCTAAATATGTATGTGAAGTTAGAATTTGTAAATACTGTGCTCATTCATGTATCATTGTGTTGTTTGAAGATCTGAGACAAAATAACTTATTCACTAGAAAAAAAATATCTATGCTTCCTAATTCCTAAGCTTTAAATAGTCAGACTTGCTGTTTCCCAGTTTAAAGCAAGAACTAAATGGTGCATACAGAGTATCATAAAGATTTTATAGCTATGTAGTGACATAAGTTTTATTTTAATATTTATTTGAGAAGATGATGAAGTATTTATCCTTGTATAGATAAGGATAGACATGTTAAATTGCACATGATCAACAATGACAATTCTTCATACCATTGCTGGCATATGAAATTATCAGCTAAAAGTGTTAGTTGAGAAATGAAGACATCAATTCAGACAAAACAGTGTTAAATAAATAGAAGTATAATTGTCAAGAATTTGGGGTTGAAGTTTTGTGTAATATCCTGTGTATAATTGTGTTTCATCTTGCATGTGTGACCTCACATAATTTTGATCAGAATGAAAAATGGGAAAATATCCCTTAAAAATTATTTGATTACAAATAGAAAATATTTTATGGTTGCTTATCACCTTCAAAATAGTAAAATCATTGTTTCTTAAATTAATGTAAAATATATATACCCAAATAATAATTATCTGTGAACTTTATCTAATGTATGTCCTGGAAAAGCATTGAGTAGCAGCCCAGTTTGCATATAACTCATTGACAGGAGAGGTCTACACTGCTATAAGAAGATTAATCATAGTTAGGCACATTCATCTTCTTCCTTTCCAACTAACCAGTATAATGATCAGGATTATTATTTCTAATTAGAGGAAGTAATAGATCATGCATAACCCTAGGATGAATCTCATTAATTAACCCAAGTCCCATGGGACTTCAAATTGCAGTGCTTTGGCACTCTGTCTTTGTCATCGCTCACACACAGGTTTACACTTCAAATATAGTATCAGATGTAATGGAAACGTCAGCTTTTAGCATGCAAGAACTCTAATGATAATAAGAATTATCCTATTTGTGAACAAATATAGAAAAATAATGATCAGTTAAGCTTATTACGAGATATTTACCTAGATCCTAAATATTATGTAAAATTTCTTAGTTAAAAACATCACCAGATAATGAAAAAAAATACAATTTGTAATCAAACCTGTGATAAAGGGGACCTTAATCATTAATATCTTAATTCAAACTGGTATGTTTTCCACACAACTCATTTATCCTTTATGTCTTTTTATGTTTTGTAATCACGAATGAATTAAAGATAAACACATGTACTATAAAAACTGTTTAGTATGTATGCAGGTCAGTTCATTTCTTTTTTTTTTTTCTATTTTCTTTTTTTCGGGGCTGGGGACCGAACCCAGGGCCTTGCAATTGCTAGGCAAGCGCTCTACCATTGAGCTAAATCCCCATCCTGTCAGTTCATTTCTTTAGTCAGTGTGTATAATGCTCTAAACTTGTTGAATATTTTTAAATCAATTCTTAGAGTCATTCCAATTTCTGTTTATATGTTGAATTATTAGTTTACAGTTTTAAGAGCTATAGCCTTTCAGCTGGGTGGCAGTGTCACATGCCTTTAATACCTGTGCTTGGGATGCAGAGACAGACAGATCTTTGAATTTGAGGCCAGCCTGGTGTACAAAAATGAGTTTCTGGTGAATTGGGGCTACACAGAAAAGTCTGCCTCAAAACAAACAATCAAAACAACAACAAACAAAAACAAACCACTAACAACATTAAAACAACCAAAATACAACTGAGTTCACCTCCACAAATATTCTGTCAGTTTCTAAATAATACACAATACAGAGAGCTGAGTAAGACAAATATCAAGGCCAAAATTTGAAGTCACGTATAATTAAGGATGACAGTCCAGAAGGACATATATGGATAACTAATTCAAATTGGAAGACCATTAGCTAGTAGTGTTTATGAGAATTAGAGAGCTATCAAGTATGACTCCTAAGCTTTAGGAACAATAACCTTATACCTAGAGTGAAAATCAACACTGAAAATTACAGAGTCCTGTAGAGATGTAACAAGTAATAGTAATAGTTGTTCCAAGTCTGGAAAAGCTTTCATGAGCACTCTGGCTTTTGATGTGAGTGTTCTGAACACACTGGGAAAGGTTATACAGAAACATTATGTCACTCCGTGTATTTTAAAAGGCTCACTCTTGTTAAAATTAGCTTATTGGAGGATTGGTTGAGCATTTCATAGCTGCCGTAAGCAACTAAAAGTTATAGTATCAAAAACTTACCATAGAGTTTTTTTTAAGTAGAGAAATATTTCGAGAATAGAATCCACCTAGAAAATAATGAATATATGGACAATTTAGATGAAACTTTTGGGTCTGAAATGGCAAAGTTGACATTATCTCAGATGCTGAAGATTTCAGAAGATTGTAATTTAAGAATAAATTCAATGCCAAAGAATATAACACAAGTAGTCAGACCGACATGTAATTCTTAAGAAAGAATGAATATAAATTTGGGGTAAAACACACCTTGATGGTATTAAGAATGATCAAATAAGACGATATTACTGAAGGTGTGAGCCTATGTAGGGAAGTGTTGCACTAGACTCACAACCAACTTATCTCCAGAGTCACACTCTAAATTTACTCTACTAGATTTACAAGGATGAAGTCTATGCTGCATGGAAGAGAACCCAGTATTAGCAGTTTCTTTGTATTAGTAATTCTTTACGACTTTGAGGAAGTATAGGGTGCCTCAGAGCCATTTCAAGCACAGAGTTTGGGTAATGGGAGGCTGACAGAGTATCTGAGGAGGGATTTCATCTCCATTACATCCTGCTCTATTGTGCAGTGATCTCATATTCCACATGAATATGTGCCCTCAAGTGAGCATCGTTTTAGGCTCAGAGGATTATTTATTGATGGTTATTTCTTTTGCTTTTTATCTCAATAAAAGCATACAAAATATTTTAGCATAGCAGTGCATGTGGTTTTTTTTTTTTTTGACATCATACTTTTGACTTCATTTCAAAATGTTCTTATAATGATTTTTTTAACTCTAATTGGGCTTAAGACCCACTGAACTTGAGGGAAGTTATTTCTGGTCCTGAAAAGCTAGCGAGGTACACATTGATGGACCTTGAAGGAAAACCCCCCAACCAACAACTTACTAAACCAGCATAATTCCTAATAATAATCTAAGCACTGTCCTTATACACGAAGATATGTGTAGGCCTCACAACTCACCCAGGTGAGGGAAACTTCTTTTGCAATAGGCAGCACAGAAATACCACATCCAATAAAAAGTAAAACCATGACCCCAGTCCTGATGGTGGGTATATTTACAAAATACTCCCACACCTCAGGTTCAGAGAACATTGCTGAAGAAGGGGTAAACAGACTTGAAAATAAGATGCCCAGGGTCTTTGCTGTAAGATTATGTTGTTTCCTAATGCCAAAAGCTACACCCATAAATTCTTACCAACATGACAGCATAAACATGAACCAAACAAGAACAAGAACAATAGCCAAGATGAGGTAGATGGCAGAAAGCTTGCAAAGCCTCAACCCTACACAAGGAACTTCAGGCAACTAAAGAGTACAGACAGTGGGAAAACAGTCTTCCTTAGGGAAGGGCACACCTATTAACTATACAATACAAATGGTCAGCCCTGAAAATACACATATTTGAAATATCTAACAGACCGAGTAGTTTATACTTAGGAATAAACGTGTATGCACATATTCAACTATGATTGTAGTAACAGTTAATAAAAAGGAAACTATGAATTTGAAAGAGGGACACATGACAGGGTTTAAAGGAACACAGGGGAAGGATGAAATTATGTAATTATAATTCAAAAAATTTCTCGGTTAAAGGTTATATTTAGAAGTAAGAAACTAAAAGTAATTATAACATTAATGTATGTCTGTCATGCAGTTTTGGGTCTTCTTATTTTACCAATTGTCTTAAAAAATATTCTTTAGGTAAAGGCCTCTGGGGCTGAGGATGATTCAGGTAGCAGACACCTCGTCTGGTGTTCAGGAAGCCCAGGGTCGGATTCACAAAACTACATAAAATGGTCATGATGGGGTATGTTCTTAATCACAACATTCAGGACCTGATAGAGGAGGATTAGAAGTTGCCTCATCCTTTAAGAGTGATTTTGAGACCAGAACTTATCTCAAAGTAAAGAGGGAAGGGTGGTCTTAAGCCATCGAGGAAAGCTGGAAGGGAAGAGAGGGAGAGAGGGAGAGAGGGGAGAAAGAAGAAACTATTCCAGACATACATTAACCTCTAAGTTTGATGACTGGATTGAATCAAACAAGATAAAAATATCTTTTGGGTAGGCAATACTAAAGTAAAGTAATAAAATACCATTTTGGCAGTGCAATTTTAGATGGTTTGGTATAAAAGCCCCTTTTTATCATCCTTGAAGTATTTTTGTGTGAATATGAAATTTTGGAGCAATAAAAAACTTAAAGTTTCTAAAAATGTAACTATGAGATATTTCCATAAGACTTCATTTATATATGTCAGCCATACCAAGTTGTAGAAACTAAGCAAAGTGTTTATGCTCACTTCTTCAGTACATGGGATTTACATTACAATACACATCCATTGCTTTGGACTGAGTGCTGCTTGGAGAGGCACTGATTTCTAGAAATCAGGATGAAGAATTTTAGTGAATTAAGATTATCTGAGACAATTTAAGTTATGAAGCCAGAGACTGACATTGGGTATGCCCATAACCTTAATTGACAATTGCATAATATAAGATAAAATTTCACAGTTTTGACATCATTTTTTAACAGCTTCTTCTGGAAATGTGTATTGCTATGTTTGACAAACAATTAAGTATTTCACTATGCCTGATTCCATATGTATCCTATATGATGGGTCTTACTTTTCACTCATGTCCACCACATTTAGGTTATACAGTATATAAGATAATGAAAAACAAGGCAGTGACAGCCACGATCCCCATTAGTGTTTTTGTCTCACTTGAGCAGAGTGCTGAGGTAGGGATTGGGGACAGCTCCGCATTTTCATCAGGAGTAGTGCTAACTTGTAGTAGTAACGTCTCTGTGTTATCTTCAAAGCTGCCTTAGTTCCTCTTAAGTTAAATGGTCCATGCCGGACAGGAAGGAGAGCAATGGTTACTCCTCTTCCTATAGAAAGCACAGAATCCAACTGTCCTGTATTTGGGTCCTAGGTCTTTGATAATAAAATACCACAGGACAGTTAAGGCTTACACTTGAGACATTTTTTCCCGCAGAGCCAGAGGAAGAGATGGTCAAGAGCATGGCTCAGATGAACTTCTTGATCATGGGCTCCATTCTTTGGGTTTGGAGGCAGCAAGCAGCTTCCTGTGTGTTCACATGTTTTTTTCTGTGTGTTGGAATGAGGATGGGAGAGGCTTCACAGCAACTGCCTGTATACTTCACCAGATGAGACATACGCCTGCTTTTCTACTCATTATTTATCCTTTTACCTTACAAGACATTGGAAGCTCAATATCTGAAACATTCATTTATATTTGTAAACATATGCATATGTAAACACTCGTTCTATAAGCCTCAAAAGCCACTGAAATGAGAATAAAATAGGAAAAATCTCTCAACGCTATTGTCCCTTTTCTTAGACCAAAAGCATTTCAACTTGTCAAACTTGACAAAGACTAGACAACACTGCAGGTCTTTGGCTCTCAAATCTAAGACTTCTGTCTGCTTAGCATCCACATTTACTCAAGCAACTAGGCCTTCTTTTTATAGAAGCAAAGGTTAACACAGTTTTAAAGCTTTTTCTCTGAGCATAGAAAAATGTGCCAGATTTGCCTGAAATAAAATTTCTGCTCTGACAAACGTTATGTGTTCCCTTAGCACCTGAGCCTCATAGCTACTGCTTTGTCACTGACGACACTGAATGGAGGGAAATGGGTATTAACTGGGTTAGTTAGGCATTATCAAAGGAGCACAGAACCACAGTAACTCATGACATACACAAGTACCTTTGATATCCTCTTATTTTATAACCACAGTGATGCAGAAGGAAAGCAGGCGACTGACCTTTCTACTTTTATATTCCCATCTTGGGCATTTGACTTTCTCACATGTGAAACGTCATCATTCTAATTCTTCAAGTCCTCTTTCATTCTTCTAAGTCACTGTATTTATTTCTCCGTCCAACCTGCTTCAAAACGACACCCTTGTATTATTTACAGTTTTTCTGCTTATTTTATAATCTAGTCTGTGACACACACACACACACACACAGACACACACACACACACACACACACACACACACGCACACATACACACACACACACACACACACACACACACACACACACACACACACAGAGACACACATACACACACAGACACACACAGACACACACACACACAGACACACACAGACACAGACACACACAGACATACACACACACATCTATCTATCTATCTATCTATCTATCTATCTATCTATCTATCTATCTATCTATCTATGTGTGTGTAGGAAATTTGGAACCTTTTAAAACAATATTTGTTGGAATTTATAATGATATTTTTAAATATTTCAATACCTATCTCGGAAAAGGGCTTTGAAATCGTTCAAAAGAATTCTGACCAAGTGTGAATTTTAAATACAATCTAATATAGTGATTAGCCACGTAAGAAGTGAGGAAAGAAAAACAATCATTATTGTAAGTATTTGAAAGACCGATACAGTTACTGACTTCAGAATTAGTTGAACTACAGGAGAAAAGTGAAGACTATCTCATTCATCCTTCTCATTTAGCCAGTGTGAAGATTTAACTTTATTTCCTTACACAAACTCATTAGATAGACACCATTTCACTTAAGATTTGGAGGAAGGAATATTTAAATTGATACCATTAAAACAGACAGCAAGAAAGGGCACACTGTAATGAAATGATTGCTTTCAATTTTCATATTAAATATTTAAGGATCATCTTTAGGGGAGAGATAACACCACATAAAGAGTAACCTGAAACTACTTACCAACTTAGTATTTAACCTATCCTGTTGGTTTCATAATTTTTTTGCTAATGTAGTTTTAATTTGTGTTCTGAGCTCTGATTTAGCATATCATTATTTTAAACAACAATGTTCCTACCCAGTATACATTCATTGATGGCAAATCAATCAGATACAAGATTTTTGTGCTACCCTACCTAATACAATAATCTCATGTTATCAGTGCAAAAGCACAATACAAGTATTGTTTCTCTTCCTATCCCATTTCTCTAAAGAGTCCAAATTTGTGTGTTTTTGGAGTGAGTGTGTATTTATTACTAAATCACAATTTCACCAGGAAGTCACTTTGTCTTCTTGATCCACCTCTAAATGGATAGTGATGTAGATAGTCCACACAGTCAGAGATCAGGAACACTATCCATTTGGTTTATACAGGGAGTACAGGGAGACCAATAGTCAGTGAACTTCGTGAACTTCTACTTAGCAAATAAACACAGCTCCCTGTGACTGTTTTGAAGAAGAAATTCTGAGGCAAGACAGTGAATAGGAAAACTAGGTCTGAGAGTGGCCCACAAATACAAATGGAGATGGTTTTCATAAAGCACATGTGATCAGCTCTGTAAGAAGAACTCTGCAAAAAGAAGTTTCTTTATACCCAACAAGTTTCTTTGTTTCTCAGAAACTGATTTATTGTTACTAGTTTACAGAATGTTCCAAAATTGTAGCTTTTATTTCTTTTGTTGTTTGTTTGTTTTTCTTTTTCTTTTTCATCTCTTGCCTGTCATTATTTTCTATTATTTTCCAGACACAGTTTGAAGAAAGGCTCACTTGGGAATGATGAGACCTAACAGGTGTCCTCTACATATGTTCCATCCTAATAATTTCTCCATATTTCCTTCTAGATCACTCCTATTCCTGGCACACATCCTCTTCTAGTTTTTGTCAACCCTAAAAGTGGTGGGAAGCAAGGAGAACGGTATGCTTTTAAATGTCATGTCCTTTTCCTATATCAAAATAAGCTATGTTAATGATATAAACAACACTACTTCTCAATCTAGCTATGACCTATGTGTAACAAACTGATTGGAGTCTCTTCTCTTTATATTCAAAATTCTCATATAATGTCCTTTCATAATCATTGTAACTATCAGAGTTTATGTATCTTGATATATGACACAGTTTCATAAACAATGTTGAACGGAAATTGGTTTTCTAAATGGCCAACAGGTTGGCCCTTGGTGAATCACAACCATTACCAAGAAACAGAATTTATGTGCAAAATATAGTCAAAATATATTAAGGTAATTTTCTGCCTATATTTTGTTTCGTGATACTGTTGTTTCTTGGTGAAACACAGAATATCTAACATGAATAAAAATCAAGCTATATTGCCAAGAATCTCAGTGTTTGTTCTAGTTGATAATACTAAATTTTACTTTTGTAATAAATTAATAATTAAACTATATTATAAAATACACAAATATGACTAGTAAACCATTGAAAAGTGTGTTCTAGTACACACTGAAGTCATGAAATGGGCTATACCTGCCTTAATGTTGCTGGGAGGGTGCTCTTAATCTCATAGGTACAAAGGAAAAAGGAAAACATAGTGACTGTAGATCTACATACATTGTTTACTCCAAATTAGAAAACTTTTCATCCCAATTACGGAGTTTTGAAAGTTAATTTTTCTAAAGTCATTTAACTTTTGAATTACTGTGATTAAATATCATTTTTTTCTTTCAATAAATATTACAAACTACTTTTCATATCATATACTTATGTTTTATCCTGGCAAACTAACATAAAAACTGAAAAATTTAAATTTTTACAATCTATTTTTAGAAAGATCATTTGCCTTGCTCATGAAAATAGAAATTAAATAATAATGCTAAATTACTTTTTTCAACAAGCTTCACATGTTACATGTACCTTTGTAGTTAAATTTCTTTAGAAATAATAAAAGCATGAAAATGGTAAATATTAAGAGGTTGTCTTTTGGTATTTTAATATATTGTTCAATTCATAATCAGGTGAAAATATCTATTTCCTCAAATGTTTATCATTTCCTTGTAAAAATTAAAAATTCTTTTTTTCTAGCTTAATTAAGGGTTCATTATCTCTTGCTACTTAACTAGACAATAGCACACCAGGACATTTCTCTCCTATGTAATTATTCCTTTGTTCCTATTTGTCAACCTTCCCACAACTGTTCCCTCTCCATAATTATTACAGCATTTGATAACTTACAATATACTCTTAGCTTTCAGATGAGCTTGTTTAAATTCCACAAGTGTGATCTTGCTCTGCATATCTACTGCATAGCTCATTGCACTTAACATAATGATCTCTAGGTCTACCCATGGGGTGACAGGCTTCTGTGTTGTTTGTGGCTAAATGTTTCTCACAGTGAAACTTTACCACATGTATTTTACACACTCATTAATTGGAAGTCTTATTGGTTGCTTCCAGTTCTTGACTGTTGTGAGCCATAGTGCTGTGTGATCGCACTTGTTTCTTTTACACATTATTTTAAAAATTTAGATACATATCCATTACTAGATCAAGCAGCGGTTCAGTCTTTAAGATTTGGAAAGATGTCTCTACTCTTTTCCATTAAAAATATATATCATCCAAATCTATAACATGTGGGAGATCCATT
Source organism: Rattus rattus (assembly GCF_011064425.1). NCBI lineage: Eukaryota > Metazoa > Chordata > Mammalia > Rodentia > Muridae > Rattus > Rattus rattus. The sequence goes on from NC_046160.1 coordinate 51,451,657, forward strand.
TTCTCCACATCCTCATCAATCTTTAGTCATTTTAATAATAGATGTTCTTACTAAGGTCATGTGATATCTCATTGTGGTTTTCCTTGCTCTTTCTAAGGGTTTGCCACAATGACAGTTTTTGTCATTGTTGTTGTTGATGGTGTTGCTATTGCTATTGTTTCATTTTCTTTTCCATATATTTAGCTGATCATTTCAAAGTCTTCTTTTGAGACTAAGTGTATTTTTTATTTTAATCAGAATTTTTCCTATTTTAATATCTTATTAATGCTGATATAAAGCTCCTTACAAGTTGTATATTTTGCAAATAGGGTCTCCCATTCCGTGTATTAGCTGTTTCCCTTAAGGTAGAAAATTTTTTTCCTTTTTTTGGAGCTGGGGACCGAACCCAGGGCCTTGCGCTCGCTAGGCAAGTGCTCTACCTCTGAGCTAAATCCCCAACCCAAGGTAGAAAATTTTATCCACACATTATCATGATATTAAACGTGAAATATTTAGCACCCTCAATGGTAAAGTGCTGAAGAAATTTAATATAGAAGAAATTAACTTGTGTATAGCACAATGTAATTTGTGAAAAACTCATTAAAAGTATCTCAAGAAGTGTGGGAAAACTGAAGGCATCCTCTCCAAGGTCTGAACTAAGACAGGGATGCCTACACATCACTATTGGATGTAGTTATGGAAATCTATACAGAACAATCATGCAAGGAAAAAAATACAGGGTTTCCACATCAGTAAAAGTAAATTCGTGATTTGATAGACAAGCAAATGATGCAACTAAAAAATGCAAGTATTTATAAACAGTCTCAGCACAAAGGAAGAATTCAGGTCAAAACAAAACATTGCTAATGTTGCTACATGCCCATAGAAAGTTGTTTTAAACAGAAATCAAGAAAGTAAACCCAACTAGCTATTGTGGTACAAGCTTATAATCCTGGTACTTAAGAGCACGAGGTAGGCCTAAGATGCATAGTGTGAGATTCCTTTTTAAGTTAACTTAGACTTTATAGTGATTGACCTTCTCAACAACTAACATTTTATTGTAGCTACAAATATGGAAAAAAAGCTACTAATTCACTTTAAACCCAAAAGACAAAATTTCTATGATGAAATTTATAAAACCTTGATTAAAGATCTATAGATAACATAAAATATAGAATGGCTCCGCATATTCACTGGTTTGGACAATCAATGCTTACACAATGTATAAATTATCTAATTGTATCTACAGACCCAATATAATCTCAATAATAATACCAAGGATTTTTTATTGGATTTTTATTTATTTACATTTCAAATATTATCCCCCTTCCCAGTTTCCTGTCTATAAACGCCCTATCCCATCTCCCTCCCCTTTCTTCTATGAGGGTGTTCCCCTACCTATCAACCCACCCCATTGTGCCTCCCTACCATGACATTCCCCTACACTGGGGAATGACTCCTTTACATTGAGTCTTGGCAGGACCAAGGGCTTCTCCTCCCACTGGTGCCCAACAAGTCCATCCTCTGCTTGTATGCAGCCGGAACCATGGGTCTGTCCATGTGTACTCTTTGGACAAGGATATTCTTAATAGAATGGGAAAGTTCCAAAATTTATATTATTTCACATCAATAAAATAAGAGAGACTCAAGTATGACAAAATATCTAAAGATAAAGCCTAGAGGAATTATATACTCTCTGCTTGCCTAGATATACTTAATACAATGGAACGGAACAAATAGCTTAAAAGTAAATGACTTCCTGGACAGTCGGCTCTTTGAACAGAGGTGCAAGAATGTGCATTGTAGAAGAGACTGCCTTTCCCATAGGCCATCACAGGAGAATTCATCATCCAGATGCAGAAGACTCAAACCAGCGCTTTCAATCTCACCAGTTATAACCATTAACGCAATGCAGATCAAAGTCCAAGTCACAAAATATGAAATTGCTAAAAGAAAATGTTTCAATATGCTATCATTAGTAAGGGATTTTGGATAAGACTCCCCAAACACAGAAAATGAAAGCAAATAAATGAATATCTTAAAGAAAAAAATGTAAACTGTCCACAAACTATTAGATAAAACTCAACTCTCTTTGAACAGTAAGGATAAAAACTTAGTAAAAGAAGCATAGAATATGATTGTAAGGAGACCACATTTCTCCTCTCTTAATTTAAGATAATCTAAACCATTTAGCTAAATAGCATGTTCTCAGTTATTAAATATATACTTTATTAAAAGCAAGTCACATAGAAATACAATGAAATCATAAGAGTCTGGTGAGAATGCTTTGAGAAATCTTATGAATATATTTGTGTCTTATTCATAAAGTTGACCTTGACTATTAAAAATCAAATTAAGGGAACTAGGGAGATAGTTTGGTGGTGCCAATGGGGAGAATAGCTACTATAGTAGCCTTAACTGGAGAACAAATGTCCTCTTCCAGCCTTACTTCCCTCATTGAGGGCGCACTGCAAGTAGGAGAGAATATGAGTGGTAAGGGAAGAAAGGACACCCTCCTCATGAGCCAAATCAGCTGAGGTAGACCCAGGAAGCTATGGGGATACCCTCAGATATGCAAAAGAAAGCTGGGAAATGCTGTTTTCTGAATTCACAGTAGCTGGGCTTATCTGTAGGGGACCTGACAAGATCAAGGCATCCAAGATTTCCATATTGATGATGGAGGAACTCATGAGACCTACTGCTGAGTACCTATGGTTATCTGATAGATGCTATGCAGGGACCATCATTCTTTTGAGGCTGTGATACTTGGTAGTTTGTATATAACTCGTTGGATTGTCCCACGGACATGCACAGAAGTGTAGTACAAAACAGAGGTAGTAGGTGTGATTACAATAGGTTTAGAGGGCCTGATGGAAGAGGGGATGCACAATCCAGAGATCATCTCATTGACCGTAAGAGCTGGTTCGGCTGATCCGGCTGACTAGGTTGGGTCCTCTGCCCACTTTACCACTCAGAGTTTATCCTTCCTGAGGCTGTGCTTGCAGGTGAGAAGAAACCCTTACCTGACCAAGGACAACTGATTTTTAGTCAAGAAGACCAAGTAGCTAAGTAAGCAACTTCATTAGAAACTCCATACAAGCTCTCACAGTCACTTAAATTTACTATTAGTGGTCATGTGCAACATATAAGTGACAAAGAGAAGTAAATAGAAGCAGGTGTGTGGGTAAGCCTGACCATGGTTCATTAAACACATGTATAAAACTTCCAAAGAATAGACAGTTTATCAAATTGTAAAAAAGATATGTGTTGAAAGAGATCTGTTCAGAATATGGTTTCCTCTGAGTGGTTTCTTTCACAGTGGTATTCCATACAGACATTCACCTTTGTTTTTATTGTTGTTGTTGTTGGGTCTTTTTTTGCATTTTCAACTTTAATATGTTGAATACATTACAAAATGGCATAGGATTATATGTGAACACAAAGTTTCCTGTAACAACCAATGGTACTCCTACTGGGTATGTCCGAACTCCTCTAGCACTGTTTACCACTAGGATAAATGGCATAAGATTTAATAATGGGGTGGGGTCATGTCCACACACATTTTGCAAAAACACATAAAGAATGTTAACATAGAAAAGTTTAAAATATAGTTGCTATGAAAGTTCCAAGGAGGAAATATATGTGAAAAATGTGAAGTTTCAAAAAAAGCACTCTTCTATTGGGTGTGACATAAATAGACGTTCTCCAGAGGAATGAGGTAGAAAGTAGATTCGTGAAAGGTCATGTTGTCAGCCAGGAGCATCTCACCAAGGATGTAATCTATGAAGAAAGTTCAGAAATGGGCTGTAGGTTCACAGTGAAGATGGTGGCCTTTCTATTCATGGAGTAGGAAAGAAAAGTGACAGGGAATGATTCTAAAAATCTTTCTTTAGACACTTTATAATATCATAAACTGAGGTAAAAAGAATGGAGGATTTGCAGATTTAGGGATGAGATAATGGATTGAGTTTAAATCCATTTAAATTTTGAAATATTTAATTTGACCTATTGGAAGAATTTTGTGAGCTGAAAATGTTCATGGACAAATGCCTACTTTCTTTTTTTTTTTTACACAAATGTACATATAAATATATATTTTTACTCTACTTATAGGATAATTCTTATCTTTATTAATGTCCAATAATACTAATATATGTGGAGAAAAGCATATACTCATAGATAACTATTAAGATAAAGTAGTTAAGAATTTGATACTGAAATACATTTAAATATGTCTTCAAATTATAATTTATTAAATAAGGTATATGGAGGAGTATCTGTTGCTGCATTATGGCAATGTAAGCATCATTTCTAACTTCCAAACTACATTACTTTACAATATCTGTCTCCTTTCTTTAGAAGACCATTAGTTCTTTGAGCTGTTATAAATCTGATATCAGTAAGGATGAATTTATAAAATATCTTTATGTATAAAACTGTATACTTTGACATTGGGGTGGGTAATTTTGAAATTATTAATTTTTTTACTAAATTCATTGCATTTTATATTTATTCCATTTATAGAATTTACAGAAAATTCCAGTATCTTCTAAATCCTCGTCAGGTTTACAGTCTTTCTGGCAATGGACCAATGCCAGGGTAAGTAAGTATGAGGATTTCTTCATTATCATTGACTGTTCAATGGTTACTAATCAAGTAACAAGTGTGTTGTGTCCAGAAAAGTTGCATAACTTCGGCAGAGGTCTGTATGTGAAAAAAATTGACAATTATATAAGAGGAGCAGATACACATGATGTTCTGCAAAATTGCAAGCAACATACTTCAAGTTGGTGCTTGTTCTAAATATTATAAGCACTGCTAAAAATAAGAAACACACTCACACACTCATACACTAATACACACATTCTCACACACCTTCACTGACACACATACATACACAAACCCTCAAACATTCACTCACGCACAAACTCACATATACATATTCACTGACACACACACACTCTCACACATATTCACACAAAGTCACATACTCAGACTTACACACACATTCACACACACACACACACACACACACACACACACACACACACACACAGAGCAGAACAAGAAGGAAAGCAACTAAGTCTTGTTAGAACTACCGTCTTTTACTTGTTTAATATTAAGGATAGATTTGTTGCAGACTGAAAAAGAAACTAATTAGCAAAGACTAGAAATCATAATATAATTTTCTCATTTATTATCTGTAGAATCTAATGAATACCACTCTCTTATAACCTAGTTTATTATTAATAGGTAAGGCATAGAGGAATAAAATTATATTTTCATCATGGAACATGTACTTTTGATTTCATAAATATAGACTGAACTAAATTATCATTAATTTGGTCTCATTAAGTTATTAACGTCATCCTCTTGCATTGACCTCTTTTCTTTCTAGCAGCATGGCAGTAAACATTAGACGACATAAAGCAGAGAGACGCTGAATAAGCTTTTGTGCCCCCTGTTATATCAAAAGAAAGCAAAATAGAGATTAAAATAAGTCTTGTTGGTTGTTTCTCAAGAACTAGAAACTAAGTACTCAAATAGTTTTTTCTCTTAAAAATGAACAAAATTTATACCATGATAATATATGTGAAATCATGTTAATAAAACACAATTAGCATAACCTCCCAGAACTGTAGTTATCAAGATTTCTGCTTGTCCTCAAGGACAGGTTTCCAAACACTGAGAATTGCTTGTTGCCCTTGGTGGTAGACTTGCTCTAAGATTTATATTACAGTGTGTTGTTTCCTGTCTCCTGTGAATAAAGCAGCAATAAGAAAAAGTATGCACGTTTCTCTTTGGTGGAATATGGAGTTCTTGGGCCATATGCTCAGGCGTGGAATGCAGACACAAACATATATATGGATATAAAACTCTATATAACTCTGTGGTTATATACAGTTGTATAGATAGTTATATGTAACTATATGTTATACACATGCACATATATATAACCATACGTATAACTGTCCATATAACTATATATATTGACCTATACATAATATATTAAATATTATGTTTTATATACATATTTTGTAAGATATACAATATGTTAATATATTATTTATATAAATACAAAATATATAAGATATATAGTAACCTATGTATCATTTATAATATTTATGTGCATTCAGATAACCTTTTCTCATGTAGGCTAGCCTTTTCTGTGCTTACACGAAATGGATTCTTTCCTTCCCTCAATTAGCTTTTCTCATTTTAATGTTTATTTAAATGTATCATCTCATGAATATTAATATACTTATTAAGATTTTTTCAAATTCATTCTTTGTGATTTCAGTTTATAGTTCTTCTCTTTTTTTCTCTGTACACACTTATTTTTTCATAAGTGATCCTGTGCTGAATGAATTTTATTCATTTTATTCAGCATTTTATAACTTGTAAGAAATTCTTACCTCTAAGATTAGGTCATTAAAATATTCTTCCTTTACTACTAATACATTGTGAAAATGTTCATACTATGTTAGTTATGCATAATTCTAGGCTTCATTATGACAATTTCATAACTGTATGTCACATGTGTTGATAACATCAATCTCCTTCATCACCATACTCCTTGCCTCTCACTGGCCACTTTCACTGTGTTTTCTTAATATACTCTTAATTTGGATATCTGATCTTTTTCAAAAACAGTGTTGTTCTTTACGTAGAGGTTCTTTAGAAAATAGATGAGGCAGGAAATAAACATACCTTTTCTAGATAGAAGTCAAATAGATTCTCCAAAAGCTGGTCATTAGTTCGCTGTGATGCCAGGAAGTTTTAGGAGTTAAAATATTCATAACCATGCCCACACTATGTCCCGGGTGCAAACAGAACTTACACAGAAAGCTCTCAGTGAGCTGTGCTGCCCCTGTCTCTATCTCTGTTCCGCAGCTGACTTGCGTCTCCTTGCACCACTGCTTCTAGCTATGCTGTCCTTGGCAATAGGTCAGTCCTTCTGTAGCTTTCCTCGTTCAGCTCCAGTTCACTCCAATCTACAGAATAGCTCCTTAACCAAACACCCTTTGTGATTTATGAATTTCATCTGAATCACCTTTCTGGTCTGCTTTGTTCCCAGTGCAATGCGAGATTTGCATCACATATGTATGAGTGTGTATAGCATCTCCTTACAAGAACTTTCTCTTGGGTTCTCACTACCATTTTTGAGGCATGTGAAGTTTGAGTATTTTACACAAGTGGACTCTTTCCTGATGGTGAATATAATGAACTGAATAGAAGATTACTAAAATATGTGTTAGCTTCTTTAAATAGTGGTTTCTATGATGAATGTCCCTCTCTAGTCCTTATAAAACAGTTATTTTTCACCCACATAATTAAAATAAACATTTCTGGCCCTTCTTATATATTCTCTAGTTGTTAGTTTTATGTCAACCAAATCTAGCTTGATTTTTTAATTTAAACAACTGAAAAGCTTAAGTAGTTTATTGTCAGATCTCAATTAAATTTTTAATTAAAATGTACTTAAGGAATGGAAATAAAATGTAAAATTTTTAAAATAGGGAAATTCTTTTTATAATGCTCATCATAAGTATCTGATTTATCTTGAGTATATACTTTGTGGCTTTTTTGTTGTGTATACTAAGATTAAATATAAGTTACTATTTTAAAATGTAACAACACTGAGTCTAGATACTCACATTCTCACATATGACATGCTTCTGTAAATGAATCCTTGACACATTTTCCTACCAACAACTTGGAATTTATTTAACAGATACTATATATTTTGTTGTTTTCTTAATTTAAAATATCATTTTATGCAACAAGCTTCCTACCATACTTTTAAAAAATAAAACATCTCTTTAATCAGAGTTTTGAATCTTTTTTCCCACATGTTTTCTTTTATTGGATTTTTTATTTACATTTCAAATGTTATTCCCTTTCCCAGTTTCTGCTCCAGAAACCTGCTATCTCCCCCTGCTTCTATAAAGGTGCTCCCCCACCAGCCCACCCAGTCCTTCCCACCTTCTCACCCTGACATCCACTACACTGGGGCTGGAGCCTTGACAGGTCACAAGGGCCTCTCCTCCCATTGATGCCTGACAAGGCCCTCCTCTGCTACATATGTGGCTGCAGCCATAGGTCCATCCCTGTGTACTCTTGCAGTGGTGGGGCTCTGCCAGAGCCTGACAAATACAAAGGCAGGTACTTGCAGCCAATCACTGAATTGAGAACGGGGTCCCCTATGGAGGAGTTAGAGAAAGGACTGAAGGAGCCGAAGAGGTTTGCAACCCCATCAGAAGAACAACAGCATCAACCAACCAGACCTCCCAGAGCTCCCAGGGACTAAACCACCATCCCAAGAGGTTATGACTCATATATCTCTTGTTACAGCATCTGGTCAGAGGTGATGCTGTCATATCAAAAAATGCCTCACAAAACTCACAAAGTGAGTATTGAAATTCAACTCAACTTTACGACAACTGTCTAGGAAATAAAAATATCTGTTATTTCCCAATGGAGATGTGGTGTGTTCACCCACCCCAGTTCACAGAAGTAATTATAAAGGACAGTGCACGAAGTGTAGCTCTTCTGCAATTAAACATGTAGGCACAGCTGGCTTTGTCTTGAATGCTGAACTATACTTCATTTCAAAAATTGTAGAGTCAACTTAAAGATTTACAAATCAATAAGTCTAAGAAACATGGAATAGACTTCTGTAGTGAATAGCATCAGATTATTTGGCTTTTACATGCATTTCCTCACCTGAAAACTAGAAGATTTCAGTAGACCCCCCCAAAAAAGATGTTGAAAACTCTGAACTTTTATTAATTAGACAGGTAAATTGTCAGAATAGCAGTTAGAAAGCTAGATATCGTTATTTACAGATTTTTATTTATCCAGATGTCAAAAACACTGACAATAAAAAGATATTCTAACAGACATATCCACACAAGTAAATATTTAAACATTAATATCGTACAAACATATGTGTACATACATACATATACACACTCATGACATAGTAGAAAATGCACATCAAGAACTCTATTCATTGTTTTTCATTCTTATGATTAAAATATTATGACCCAGGCAAATCCAAGAGTCATTTGCCCTTAAATTTTCAGAGGGAAAGTCTGTTCCTGTGCAGAGAGCGAAGTAACAGAGAGATTACACAGATTGTGCAGGCAGAGTATTGGGGAGTTTACTCAAGATTATGTCTCATGGTCATCTCAGAAGCCATGTACATAGAATATCACCATCATGCTTGTCCAAACATGAGCTGAACTAAGACAAAAACACTTGATATGCTAAAGTGGTTAGGAGAAAGAGCAGATGGTCTCAATGGTCAGATATGAAAACACACAAGTAACATTGTATGAATTAAACAGGTCACATTTAGGAATGTGTGTGTGTGTGTGTGTGTGTGTGTGTGTGTGTGTCACACGTGCATGTATATATTTAAAAGAAAATGAAGAGGTATATGGAGGCTTTAGAGGGAGGAAAGAAAAGGGAGAAATTTCATCATTATACATAATCTCAACAGAAAATGAAGAAATGCCCTTCTTATATTATTCTGTGAATCAAGTTTTCCTATAGATCAAATATGGCTTTCCACTACAAGTTTTTTCTGTGGTTTTAGTGGATTACTGATGGGCTGTGAATGAACAATGATAGAAGAATTTCAAAAAGTTCAAGCAATGACAGTATATATTGAATGAAAGAAATTCTTACTATCAAATGATTTAAATCTATTATCAACAATGTCTGGAAATTCATTTACATGTAAGTAAATGACTGGATATTTATAGTGTTATATCATAAATTGAATAAAAGCTTATATAAAACTTTTAAATAAAATGCATTAATGATACCATTGGATTCTATGGTGAGAAATTGAAATCAGATTTTGGTAGAACAGGTCATCTTAACAAAAAATATTGTTAATAAAGTGAGGTTTGTATAGATTTAAAAGTACTGCGAATTGGTTGAAGTGGTTGGGTAAGGTAACACCCATATAATAACAAGCTGTTGATTATCTTTTAATTAAAATAAGAGTGAATTTATTAGGTTGCATGCACTGTTTGAGCATACACATGCACAAATAATTTTGTCATCTTCTGATCATATTATCATCAATATTCCAGCATTTCTAGACTTTCACTTAACTAATCCGAGTATCCTTATATACCCTTGTTTCTTTTTAATGTGTATTTTATTTCTGAGCCACAACCCCTTAGTCTTATGTAATAACCGGTTAATCATTTCACTTCATAGTTCCTAAACTTTAACACTCAATTCTCATGTGTTCACCTCCAGTAAGACATCTTCATCTCTATATAATGTATCTTAAGTATTCTCAAAAATTCTTGGTTATTTGAAACTTTTGTCTGCCTTCAGTAAATCCAGTAACATATTTGAAGTGAAGAACTATATCTTTGCAGCCTACAGACATATAATCCAGACAGCTGTGCTAAATAAGTGAATGGGTGCAGATGTTAAAGTTTTAGAGTCATTTCCTAAGGAAAATATATGGATTTCTAAAATATTTGTAAAACAATGATGTTTAAATAACCATTAGCACTTTAGTACTGGAGCCTGTATAGTATGATCATAAACTTAATTCTACAGTCATAGAACTGAACATGGTATTGAAAACCCATAGTAAGTTTGACTAACTTTCTTTTTAGGAAACTTATACACAGTTTTTATTAATTGGCCCCGATGGAGTAAGTTTATATGTTTGTCTATGAAAGTCTAAATGTATTTTCTTTCAAAATCTGGTAGCTGTAGAATAAAACCTTGACATGTTTATGAACCATGACAACTATAGTATGAAACTATGCATTTGTGCAGATCTACTAAACTGGCCTGAAAGGATTGATCACTCTTTTGTTACTGATTAGGATTAGAAATTCTGAACTTTGAAAACTATTACATATCTATGGTTTTTGTTTGGGAAGTTGAGATGAATTCTTCTAAGATCATTTATTAGAGGATCTGGAAAAATTGTTTTGTGTATCTTTTAGAATTTTTTTGCTTTGGCATTAATTTTTTATTATATTTTGTTTTTATTATTTTGTGGTTAAAAGGGAACATGCTCTTGGGCAAATTGCCAAAGCAAAGATTGTCTTTCTAAATCTGCATTTGCCGTAAACCAAAACATGTCCCTGCTTGAAAAATGAATGTTCCCTTGGGTAGCTCTGCTCCCTAGGAGTCCATGCAATATCCCAGAGCCTCTTTCACCAGAGGCAGGCAGAGGGGTTGTAACCTGGAAGAGATGGGAAATGCTGGTGACTGAGCAAACTCTGGTGAAAGCACCAAGCTACCAACCTGTCCTTCTAAGAACTAAGACTCAAGGCCTGTGCTAATTCCTCTGTGACTGACTCGCAATCAGGTTTTCCTATGAGAGGCCTTAACACCCTTCCTCTTGTGTCCCACAAGAAACGCTGTCCTCCTCCACCCCAAGTAAAAAGGACAAGCTGCTGACTGTTTAGAGAAGGAGAACTGGAGAGGAGGATCTTCCCTTTCAGATACATTATATGACTAAACTATCACAGATGTCCTTACCTGTCTGGTTCAGTTACCTTGCATTCTTCTTTGATATAATTCTGCCTATATGAATTGCCCTTTTTTATTTTCTGAAAGCAAAGCAAAACAAAAACAAATTCTAACTCATTACAAATTCAAATGCAGCATAGTCCAAACAATAATCTAGAATTTTTATTTAATATCAGTTACTCACTCCTTAATATACACTTATATTAAGTGTATATTAACTAAGATATCCTTTGAAAATGACTAATTTTCTTCGGGGTGGGGGGCTCAGTAGGTGAAATCGTTGAGGTACAATGGAGAGACCCTGAGTTCACATTCCCTGTGTTGGGGACCAGGGTCAGGGAAGAGGGCCCTGGGGCTCACACATAGCACAAACTTCAACCCAAACTAGTCAGTCAGTGAAGGGGTTTTAGAGTGAGGGCACCATAGCATGAAATGACTTCCATGGCTCTGGAATTAAGGCGCAGGTACTGCATGCTGACTGCTTTCTCAGTGAACCGCGTTAATTCCCAGCAACTACCCTGGATGTACAACTCTCTGTATCTGTAGATCTGGCTTCCACAGGTACTAGGCATGCGTGTGGCACACATACACACACTCATGAATATTTCCCAGCTAGCGTAAAAATTATGGTTTAACAAAGATGTTTCTGAAGATGTATTCATATACGAATGAACTTTTGCATAGTTTTATATAGGTCTAATGTTTTAACTAAACATGACTTTTTGTTAATCACTAAAATTGACTCAAAGAAATTTCATGCCACTTTTAGAACATCACCATACATCATGTACACTTTTCAAGAAGAGCATTTGAAAGAGTTTATTGTTTACTGGCTACTTTTTATGCCGAGACGAATATTTAATAAGATAGCATCAAGGCTCATGGGACTTAATAGTCACGTGTACTTCTCATTTCCTCCTTTATCCTTCTTTCTGCCTTTCTGCTCCACTTCTAAAACTCACATTTGCATTAAAAAGTGTCTTGACATACCAAGGAATAATGAACTTACTGTCTAAAGGAAATGTGTAAATTAATAACCTCTCCTGTAACCCTACTTTGTTGCACAAATTATAGAATGAAGATATAGGAGGCTGGACCACTTCTTACATCTACTCTGTAAGCACACTGAAGCTTAGTAACATCAATGAGAGAAAGGTGTTTGTAGATGCCACATGGATGTAAGTAAAGAAGGCTGATGCTATTCAGAATTGGATTTTTTGCTTAGTGCATTGTCTGATAGTTGCGTATACAGTACTTGGGGGCTTAAACCAGAATTACATCACAAATTCAATTCTAGCCTAGTCTATATATAGTGAGTTTCAAGCCAGCCAGAGGTAGAGCAAGATCCTACACAAAAACTGACATTCATTCTTGTGCACTCTAAATACAATTGCAAAACAAGAATAATATTAGATAGTAGGAATCTACTCTGATGTTTGAAGCAGCTATGAAGCTATGTAATATGATTTCTAAGAGAAATGTGAAAGTACAGACGTGCAATTGTGAATATAATACTGAAAACAATAATAAGAAAGAAGTATGCTACTTATGATGTGAAATGCTGAAATCTGAACTGATAATTTTCCTGAGGCAGACCTCCGAAGTTTCTCTATTTTCTAGAGAGAAGGAGATAAAACAAGACATCTGGTGCTATCACGCTATTTTTAATACTCCGGTCTCATAGTTCTTTAATGTTAAGAAGTAAACATATGTAATAAAACAGTCGTTAGGTCTGTGAAAGTGTTTGATTCTCTCTTAGTATACAAGAACATTATTTTAAACTGTTTTATGCATACCCTGCTTAATTAATAGCATACACACATTTGTTCTGTATGGTCAGTGTCTGTCTGACTAATACATGCACATTGGGTGTAAATACCAATGCCTAATGCTGTCTGAATGCAGTCTTCTTAAGTAACTGGGACTCCAGGGCTTGCTCTTGAAACAACTAAAGAACATCTGGAATGGGGCCACTGAACTTTCTTATTAGCTTAAGATGATGCAAATGTAACGATCGTGGACAGGTTCTCCAGGGGAAAGAGTGATGGTGTAAGATACTTGAAATTGACTAAAACTTCTATTTGAACTTCTAACTTTTAAGAAATATGCACAAAATAAACTAAACAATCTCAGGTAAAAATAAGATAATTTCCTCATAAGATGAAAATGTGGCACAGACTCCTAAACTTTCCAGAGCGGCTTTCCTCTGGAACCTCGCCATTCCCTCATCCATTACCCCTGAGAGGAGGAATAGGAAGCAGGTACTCATGATTGCTGTCTTGGGTGAAAGAAGTAATGTGAGATTTGCCTTTGGGATCTTGCCAAATTTCAGGGATTGGTGCAATATCATAGCTGCACCTTCTCTTCTGATTGGTCAGAGCATGCTTCCCAATTGTCCACTGGACACTGTTTCATGCAGAATTCTCTGCTCAGTTGAGTTTTAAGTTTTTGGAAATTGACTTTGTGACTCCTTTGCCTCAACATGGTGGGTAAGAAAGTTGGAGAAATACAGAAGTATTTCCTGATGTACAAATACACACACACACACACACACACACACACACACACACACACACACACACACCACACACCACACACCACACACCACACACCACAACACACGGGCGGGAGAGATCGGGGAGAGAGAGAGAGAGAGAGAGAGAGAGAGAGAGAGAGAGAGAGAGAGAGAGAGAATCTGTTGCTACTATAATGTATATGTTTTTAATTTTTCTGCATATAAAGAGCCCAGGAAAGAAGGCACACTCTCCCACTGTTATGAAAAGCAGAAGGAACCTCGCATTTATAAGGATTAAATGATTTTTCTAGCCTCCTATTCAGTGATTAAATGGAATGAGGAATAAATGAATCCTGAAAGAAAATTTCATGGATTGAGTGGAGGCTAAATTTAGTCAGAGGCCAACTATTCAATCCATTTAGTATCCATGTAAAGAGGGTGAGCTGGCCTGACAGTTACCTGGGATTTGTGTTTGGGGTAGGGAAGTGCTGACGAACCAATGGTGACAATTTTAAGAAAACTGAAGTACATTTGGCATAGCGCCATGGAGTCAAAGAATAGTGGTGAGTGAGTTTGGTTGGTTAGACATCACTGCAGAGAATACCTGCTTATGCTGTCATGCTTTCAGAGCCTTTAGCCTCTAAAGATTTTGCAAATATAGATGAGGGCCATGACCTGCTAGAGAACTGTAACTGAAAAAAGCTGAGTTACAAACAATTACAAAGCACATTTTTCAATATTTTATTTTATTGGTTACTGTATTTATTTACATTTCAGATGCTATTCCCCTTCCAAGTCAAAGCCCCATCCCCTCCCCTATATCCCCTGTTTCTATGAGGGTACTCCCCCACCCATTCACCTCTCTCACCTCAGTACCCTAACATTCCCCTACTCTGGGTCATCGAGTCTACAAAGGACCAAGGGGCTCCCCTCCCATCGATTGTTCTGCCAAATGCAGTTGGAGCCATAGATTCCTCCATGTGCACTTTTGGGTTGGTGGTTTAATCCTTGGGACTCTGAGGGGGCAATTGGTTAATATTGTTTTTCTTCCTACGGGGTTGCAAACCCCTTCAGCTCCTTCAGTCCTTCCCCTAACTCCTTCATTGGGGTCCCTGCACTTAGTCCGATGGTTGGCAGCATGTATCCACATCTGTATTGCTCAGGCTCTGGCACAGCCTCTCAGGGGACAGCCCCTGTCAACACTTCTTGGCATCAGCAATTGTGTCTGGGTTTGGTGTCTACAGATTGGATGGATCCCCAGGTGGGGCAGTCTCTTGATGGCCTTTCCTTCAGTCTCTGCTCCACTCTGTGTCCCTTCATTTCCTTCTGACAGGAGGAATTCTGGATTAATATTCTTTCAATGGGTGGGTGGCCATATCCCTCAACCATGGATCATGCCTAACCTCTGGCTATGGTCTCTACAGGTTCTTTCTCCCTTTTATTGGATATTTCTACTAATGGTATCATGGGGACCTCTTGGGTCCCTGTCATCTGGGACTTTCTAGTGGCTATCCCCAGTTCCGCATCTCCACTGCTACACACCTTCATTCAATTACCTGATCCTCTGTACTTCTCCCCCAACTCTTCCCACACCTGGTCCTGCTCCCTTTTCCCCTCTCCCTCTTCTCTCCCTCCCAGATCCCTTACTTATTGTCCCTCCCATGATTATTTTCTTCCCCTTCTGAGTAGGAATGAAGCAACCACACTTTGGTTTTCCTCCTTCTTGGGTTTCATATGGTCTGTGAGTTGTATTGTGGGAATTACAAGCTTTTTTGGCTAATATACATCTCAATGGTTATTTGAGTAAGAGGAATCTTTGATTCATAAAGTATTTCTGAAATATGCAAAAAAGTGACTAAAATCAAGTCAAATTAAGAACATTTACCAATCCACAAGAATCAAATACTCATAATATTAGGCAACACATACAGAAGCATCTTTATGATAATATGAATCTACCATCCCAGAGCCTGTTGGGAAGGATTCGAAAAACATATTCACATAGTTGAAAATTCATTCACCAGTAGAAAAAAATGTGACAATTACACATAGAAATTTCTAGGGCAACAACATTGATGAAAATTAGTACCAATGCTGGGGAGGAGATGATGCAGAATGCAGATTGAAGCATGCACATGACATCCCAGTATTCAAAGGTGCTAACTGTTGGTGAACAAAAATTATAGGGGGAAAGAATAGGGGAATATGCAGGTTGTCAGAGATGTTTTGCTAAAATGGTACATTGGTATATAACCATTTCTGTCATTACACATAACACAAGTATATCAAATGTTGTAAGAATGGAAGAAAATATTAGTAACATGTATAATAGAAGTTAAATATATGCTATATATTTATGTTTTTAATATATATATATATACATATATATATATATATGTTACCCAAGAAAATTGAGTGACAATCACACTAACTATCCATGGATTTTATTAACAGATTGTGTGTTAGGTTAAATTTTATGTATTTTCAAATATAACTGTATATTATCTACATAGCTGTGAAAAATATCATTTAAAGGACTTTAACTTTAATAAAAATATTACTCATAATATGTAAAATTATTATTAAATAATATTAGCAGACACTCAGTTGAAGAGATTTCAAGGTCTGGATTATACTGTTCATCGAAAATGTCTCATGTCACAAAAAACCCTATGGAAATGCTCAACTATGTTCTAAACAGAGACATTAGATTATTAACACACACACACAATCAAACTGGTGTGTTTTTGCTCTTGAAGTCATGTTGAAATATTCAAATGTGCTTATTGTTCACAGGGTTCAAGGAATTGGACACTCTTATTGACTCTGGAAATTGACTCATTAAAAGCAATAAAGGAAATGTACAACGAATGTAGCGTACATTGTACCTTAAAGTAGCCTCACTCACATACAGATTTTCACAAAAATGTGATTCAGATAGTAACTAGAATAGTAATTTTTGTAGTAAAAAGCTTTTAATATTCATGCTACTGGGGACTGAACTCAGAAGCTCACACATGCCAAGAAAGTAATGTTCTCACTGAACCACTTCTCCTGCCTACAATGACGAAATACCAGATACAGTATAAATGGTCATAAAAGCAAATTATTTAATGTTGGAGTCCATTCACCCATATCTAATGTGACAACTACCGTACAGCATGATTCCATGTAGAAGCCATATAGACTTTCATAAATAAAGGAGTTCTTAAAGAATTCATGTTACCTGAATGTAGTGAGACTATGACACATCTTTCAGAAATTTCAGAAACCGAGTTAAAGTGTTTAAAAGAAATTTAACAAAACCTTTAGTTTTGTTAAAATAAATTACCAAAAACAAAAACCTCATTTTTAGAATGAACTTAGTAGGAATGAGGGGATTTAACGTTACCTGCAGCCTTTTTAGGGGACCAGAGCTTGGTTCTCAGGATCCATATTTTTCTACTCAAACTGTGTCTAATAGTAGCCCTAGCTTTTCTAGCCTTCTCTTCCATCAACATAGTGTAGTCTCTCTGTCTCTTTCTGTCTCTCTTTGTCTGCCTCTTCTTTCTCCCCCTCCATTTCTCATAAAATTCTAAAGTAAATAAAATATATAGGATACATACATGTGAATATCAATGTATAGATATAGAGAAAAATGACTTGGATGATTCCATGCCATATTGTTTCCCAATACTGATACAAAGAGGAAAGTACACTACCTTCTGCTCTGCTTCCTTTCTTTATTCTTTATTTGCTACAAAACAGCATGTAAGGCTGTATGACTGGATACATTACTTGCCTCTGTGACTTCCTAGAGGTAGGTCGTGTTAATGAGCACACTGCATGCAGTGGCAGCAGGAACAGTGGGCATTTAGCACATCTGACCCCGCAATTAAGCTTGAGCACTCATGGGCAATGAATGCTCTTCACCAGGTCAAATGACAAGGTGAAGTTTGCCTTCTGTATTGGCCGGTTGAAAGTCATAAGGAAATTCTGAAAACTAGAATCCTAACTGCAGGCTGCACAATTTTTCTGTGCAGTGGAGAATAAAAAGGGTTGAACACATTTATACTGACTGACATGGTAATCATATCTAAATAATTTTTTTCAAAACAATGGCTGATTGACAATACTTGTTAAAGAAATTATGTAGCCTATGCTAGTATGGATTATGTGTGTTTTCATTATATCTGGGAGGATATCAAAATGAGTGTTATAATTTAATATTATATATTTTGAATTTGGCTGTTTATAAAAATTATATTCTTTACAGAACCCAGAATATATAAATTTTAACATATATACATGTATATCCACAAGCATGCATTTGAGTGATATGTAAGGTACCAACCAAAATTTTAACATTTCATAAGTTAAACGTACAAGTTATTAGAGAATAGGCTAAAAATTTAAAAAATTGAGGAAGTTCTCCTAAATGTCCTAAATGTAAAAAATGTGCCATCAAATACTTATTTTTCAGGTTACATTTTTTTCGCGATGTCCCTGACTTCAGAGTGTTAGCGTGCGGTGGAGATGGGACTGTGGGCTGGATTTTGGACTGCATAGGTAATGAAGACTTGTGTTTAACGTGGCTTGCTTGAGACTAGTAGCCCTATGTTCTGCTCTTGCTCTTTTTATCAATCTTTCTGTCTATCAGGTATCTATAAGTATCTAAAGGTTGATGAATTTGAGTGTTTAATATTTTTGTGTTTTTCTTTTCAGATGTACCCCTTCTTGGAACTTATTAATAGTTTAAAAAAATAGAACAAATTGGTATTTAGAAGCTGGTACATTTTAAACAAATATTTACTTTAAAAAACTTTTAGTCTTTGAATTGAGTAATTTCTGTTTGATACAGGTCCTTTCAAAAGAAGTATTAATTCAAACAAATTGACAGAATTTCTTTCTTTTTTTCCCTTATAAAGAAATGAAGATCAGAACATTCTGTCTTGCTAGCACTGAAAAACATTTCAAATTGAAAATGTCATGGTGGGAGTGGCAGGCATTAGTCCCAGCCTGGGCTCCCCTCCCCAGTTGCCTAAGTGCCATTAGTCAAACAAAGTACACAGTCTCATCAACACTTCTATTAATCTAATAATGTCAGTCTACTACTAGTTTATGAAAATAGTCATTGAAAATTCTGTTATTGGCATCCTAATAAAAGATATATAATATTTATAAATGATTCCTGTGGAAATGCTAAAATTCTAGAATTATAAAAATTACTGAGCAAGTATATAAGTAGTTAAACATGTGTAAGGATTTTAAAGTGAAGACTGTAATTTTTGGCTTGTTGTATGCCCCACATTTAGTGGTATTGTACTGGTATCCATGAGTTATCTCATCAACTGATTCATACACATACAATTGCACAAACAGAATTACACACACTCACACACACAAACAGAGACATACCCCCCCACACACACACATTCACACAAACATACGCACTGACATTATGAACTTAGGAAAAAAAGAGAAAAATACATTCTTGAGTTTCCTTCTGACATGTGATGATTCAAATAAAATCATACAGAACTTTGGTGACAAATCTATACTGTTTGGAACCTAAAGGACTTTGTGACTTAAAGGTCAAGCTAAATAAACAGTAAGTGAACAAACCTGATCTTATCAGGTCATCCAATAGGAAAGCACTGTTCATTTGCCTTGAAATATTGAAGTACTATGGATAGGAAGAGTTAAACAGTATTCCTAACAGTCATTCACTGTCATAGTTCAACTGTCATCAACCATGTTAAACTGTTCATGGAATTGATGCTGCAAAAGAAATTTACATAACCTACCTATTTAACTGTTGATATTTATTGCTATGTAAAAAAGAGACAAACATACACACAGAGACACATGCACAAACACACAAATGCGCACACACACACACACACACACACACACACACACACACACACACACACACCAGACAGTCATGAACATACATACAAGGCAAATTTTGAGTTCATTCAAGATATTTAAAAAGCTTTCCTGTTGTATGAATTAGGAAGGACTTATTACTGCCTTAAGAGTGCTATATATTTATCTAATATATCAGTTAGCACAGCAGAAAACCCTGCCATTTGTAGTTGTGTTTATAAAATTCAACTTGTGAAGGATTAAAAGAACTTTATGAAATTATTTAATGTAAGTTTCTTTGTTGGTCAATGTTGATGAGTTTGAGTTAAAACATTATTTCCATTGTCTCATTCCACAGAAAAGGCCAATGTAGTCAAGCACCCTCCAGTTGCTATCCTGCCTCTTGGAACAGGCAATGACCTAGCAAGATGCCTGCGGTGGGGTGGAGGTAAGCCTGCTGCAATAGAATTCATTAGAAAAAGAGAAGACTGCATTTAGTGCGTAATGGTTATCATGTGGGTATAAAATGTAAGAGGCGATTTATGCTTACTAAGTGTCTTAAAAATAATCAAAAGTTTGAAGGGAGAGATAGGTGAAGAAGTTTAGATTGGGTGATAGGCTTTAATTAAACATTAAATACAGATTTGGACTTGGGGAGACAAGTTTTCAAAACAACTCCGGCTTGGTCTTCTGTAGAAAATAAGATGTACGCATTAAGAACTCAAAGCAATGTTCAGTCTCTTAATTTGCTATTATGTTTACTTTAGAAAGCAGATAAAGGTTATCAAAGCCTAAATTGGAGTATGTTCAAAGGTTATAAGTAGATATTGAACAAAACCTATTTTCTACACACTGAAATTATGAACAATGTGATAAAATTAAAAAAAAAAAAAAACAACCCTGAAACTGGAAAAATAAACATTGATTAGTTACTTTCCCAAGAATGAATACACTAAGTAGTGTTATTTGGAGTTTACATTATGATAACCACTGTGCTCTATACTTGTGTATAAGAGAAACAGAAGGGCAAATAATAGAAATTCTAGTTGTACACAAAGTTGGCTGTAATACTTAATACTTTCTAATAATAAGTCAATTGATACCTGTAAGGAAAAGCCCTCACTCACAGGGAGGTAAGTACTAATGTTCCATCATCCTGGTATGGACTTTGTAAGCAGAGGGGACCAGGTTCACTCTCCAAGGACTCAGAAGTGGTTAGAAGCTTGTCTTATGCAACTTACAGTAGAATGGAGGATCGAGCATAGTACACATGGAGACAATAATTCAGGGTAGTCTCTAAAGGACTTGGCTGAATCATTATAGCTACCCAATGATTGCCAGCCAACTGAAGATTATACTAAGGAAACAATCATTAAATTCTAAATATTTTTGCATCTAAATATACTTTAAGATATTTGAAACAGTCTCCGAAAACATTGTGAATCAGAGGCCCTTAGGGAGGTTGTTAAAAATAAAATGGTTGACCCTACCCTGAATATGCTGAAGAGAAATCCCTTGGGATAGAGCTCAGGCAGACAATAGATCATTTGGAAAAAAGTCAAAATAAAAACCTCCCAAGTAACTGGATTTGGAACAGTTGAAAACTTTTGTTGCATACATACCTATTTCTCTGTTGTATCTTATATAAATGGAATTGGAAGCTGAATTAAAAGTACCACATGTTCTATTTTGCATTTTCAAACATGTATTATAGTAAAAGGATATTATAAATAATCAGTGAAAGACCATGTGACTGTCAAAGATAAAGAAATACACATTACCAGATGCCTCTGTTCACCAGTTTTCATCCATGTGTATTGATTAAAGAGAAGGAAGCTATCGGTGTGACATAGTACAACTGCATTCACAGTCTGAGGTATACATTTGATTTGTTTTAAAAAATGTTTTGATCTTTGAAATGTTAATTTATTATTTTTGGTTTTCAAGCTGCCAAGTGAATTAAATTTAAAAATCAATGTTTATTTGGGTTATATTTATATAAAACCACATAAATGATTATCATTGATGGATGAAATGGGGGTTGCATCATAAGACAAAGATGAGATTAGAGTTGAATTCTCAAAGTGCTTACTTATATTCTGGCCAACTAGAGAGGAAATAAATTAGTGTCTCTTATCCTTTTAGAAACTAAATCTTCTATAAACCATGTGGACTATAAATCTGTGGAGAATGATATATATTACATTCAACAAAGCACAGTGCTATGGAAGAATGAGTTATACAGAAGTACTACCATTAGCTAGATGATCAACAAGGCCTTCCTAAGGAGTTCTCATCTTACCAGGTGCTTGGCTATCGTGAAGGCGACTGTTTCTAGTGTTGAAATGGCTAAAAGAGTTAGGGGAAATAATGAAGGAACTGAAGGGATTTGTAATCCCATAGGAAAAAAACAGCAATATCAGTGAACCAGACCCTCCAGGGACTAAACCACCAACCAAAGATTACCCAAGGAGCTGAGCAACCCATGGCTCCAGCTTCATATGTAGCAGAGGATGGCCTAGTTGGGCACCAATGGGAGGACTGACAAGGCTGGATCCTGCCCAGTACAGTGTAGGGGTATGCCAGGGAGGGGAGACGGAAAGGGATGGGTGATTGGGGAGGGGAGACACCCTTATAGAAGAAGGGAGAGGGGGGAAGGGATAGAAGGTTTATGAATGGGACCTCAGGAAAGGAGATAACACTTGAAAGGTAAATCAAAAAATCCAATAAAAAAGAAAAATAAATAAAATAACTAATAAAAATAAAGTATATCTTAAATGTTAAAACAAAAACAAAGAGAAGCCTGATGGAGTTTTCAAAGCACTCAGTTCTTAGGAGATGGACATTAGGCTTGGTGAGCTTGGAATAGTCTTACAGGATGTTCCTTACATAATATTTTAGTTTAAACTATTCTTTGATTTGCTAGCTACTTGTTCTAAGCATATTATTAATTTTTATACTTTAAAATTATACATTACACAATACATTTTAAGATAATACTCAGTCTTTTCCCTGTAGTTATTATTTATTCTAATCTTTGCTTCATTTATTTAAAAGCACTTTTTAAAAAATCTAGCATGTGAGTTATGATGGGCTCTAGCATTGGAATCTCTGCTGTTAGAGGTTGAACATGTCAATCTCAAATGCAATGCATTCTCCTTTAGCCAATGCTGTCTTGGATGATGTCTCTTCCTTTTTCTTTTATCATAATGAGTTCTTCAAGTAATGCATATGTATTAGATGTAACCACTGTTCACAGCTTCTGACAATTTCTTGTTAAACAAATTAGTAAACTAAAGGTCAAAAGTTGGAGACAGAAGCTACCCAAAATGTTTCAACTCAGGCTA
The DNA here is from genome assembly GCF_011064425.1 of Rattus rattus. Classification (NCBI taxonomy): domain Eukaryota; kingdom Metazoa; phylum Chordata; class Mammalia; order Rodentia; family Muridae; genus Rattus; species Rattus rattus. Next base: position 51,474,871 of record NC_046160.1, read on the forward strand.
TCATTTTTGGAAGAAATAACATACTTGCCTGAGTGAGTGTGGTTATGTATGCAACAGAACAAGTCAGAGATACAGAGATTATTTTACACACAAATATTAACATTTTTAAAAAGATTTATTTGTTTATTTTATGTATATGTGTATACTGTAGAGACACACCAGAAGAGGGCAACTGATCCCATTAGAGATGGTTGTGAGGTACCATATTGTTACTAGGAATTGAACTCAGGACCTCTGGAAGAGCAGTCAGTACTCTAAACCACTAAACCATCTCTTCAGCCCCCCAAAATGTTAATTTTAAAAATAGTGTTACTTACTCTTTGAGAATTTAGTACAAGTATGTTGATCATGTTCACCCTTCACTACTGTCTTTCAGTGCTTCCTGACGACATTCCCCAACCATGCCCCCTTCACCATTATATACTCTCGATAGTCCTGCTAGTCTGTGCATAGGTGTACTAACCATCCAGTAGAGAATGGACCACCTATCAATGGCCACATTCCCAAAGAAAATGACTATCTCTGCTCCAACTGCCGTCAGTTGACAAAAGCCTGGCGTACCTGCCTTCTGAGCAACTCTCCCCATCAATGATGCTAGTTTGAAAGGCTCATTCTGCAGGTAATGAACTGGTGGAGGTTCATGAGTGCCGCAGGTATACCGTATCCAGGAGATATTTCACATCACTATACTGTTCTCCTGCTTTTCAGTTCTTTCTACCCTTCTCTCACAATATTTCCTGTATCCTGAGCGAGGGGAAAGTGAATATAAATATTTCATTGTTGCACTCATAGTCACCCATTCTCAGTGCTCTGACTGTGCATGAGTCTCTGCATTAATAAGAGGCACTACAAAACAAAGCTTTGTCAACCATGGTGAGGGCAGCACCAAACTGTGGGGATAAATGTAAGTGCTTTGAGGACAACTTGCCATGTGTGTTTAGCGAAACAAGAGAAAAAATGTCCTGGGCCATGACCTTTCCAGTTATGGACGTTTGATGTGTCTTCCATATGAAGCATGAATTCCCACCTATACAACAAGCCTCTAATTTAACCAGAATGCAGTTCGTTGCCTCCCTAACAGTTCTGATTCTGCATCAGTGAGTACATCCTGTCAGACAGGTCAGTATTATATCATGCAGGGCACATGGCTAAGTCATATTATTGAATTCTTTCCATTTTTTTTCAGTCTGTCTTGCACAGACCCCTCTGGCATTAGAACAATGATCCAAAAGAGATGACATTTGCTGTGTCAGTTCAAAATTTATTTCTTTATGTCTAGTAATCCCAAAAAAATGTGTTGTTTTCAGCAGCGTCTTACATACCTTAAATTTACTAATTATGTCAGGCGACTGAGAACAATTATCAATAGTGTATGCTGTTTAGGGAACATCTGAGCCTTGCCTGAACAGTAACTGAGGAGGTAACCAACTCCCCAGAAGTGAGATTTTCATTTTGTAAGTCAGGTCTTTTGGGAGTTCATTGTACACCAGTGCAAGTATTTCCTTTCAAGCTTTTTTTATTTTTTTAACTAAAAGATATTTTAATTTATATACGAACCAGTAGATTTCCATGTGCTATTATATATCCCTAACTTTGCATGATTGACCCTGTATCCTTCTCTTTATTATCTTATTTGCCCCATCTCTACTTAAACCCCTAGTGTGATCTCCTCTCTCCTTTCATGTGACACATGTTTAACTATCCCTCTAATTTTATATTTTAGGTGAAATTGTAAAGCACCATGTTTCTGTACGAATACTTTGTAGACCATCATTTTGGTTAACTCTTTTCTCAGCTTCTACATTTCTTCCTTCCCATAATACCTCACTGCTTAAACCTTTCTCTGCTCAGTTTTCTGTTTTGAAGGCAATTGAAATGTCTGTTTAGCAAAGCAATAGTAATAAGTTTACTGGGCCATGACCTTCCAAGGTATGGTCTTAAGCTGTCTCTATATTAGGCATGAATTCCTTCCTATACAACAAACCTCAAATTTATTTTACTCTTATTTTATCTTATTTTATTGACTAGCTTTATTCTCAAGTATTTTCTTTATTTTTATTTTATTAGACTTTTCTCTGACTCTCATTTTCTGTGTCTCTCTGTTCTCTGCCTCTTCCCTATCATGTGTGTGTGTACATGTTCCCACTCTCGTGTGTGTGTGTACATTCATATAGAGTTTTCATTACTATTTTAATATCATTATTACTTATGCATCTTTTCAGATTATTTATCCTGGTTTAATTTTGGTTTCTCATGTGCAGCAAGTAATTCATTCATCCATATCATTACATCATTTGTTTTAGAGAAGTAAAAATTTTAAGGCTTTGTTTTAGAATCTTCCAAGATTCACTGACAACTTTGCTATCATATTTTACCTCTTCTAATTTCATACATGTAACTTTTCTTGTTATGAATTTGTATAGGGTTTTATAATCTTTTCATCAAATTATTACTAGATGTAAAGCCATAAATTAGTAGATAGTTTTGTTGGGTATAATTCTCTAGCTTAGAAGTTTGTTATATCAGAACTTGAGAGAAATCATTCTATTCCTTCTGTCCTTAAAAGTTTCTATTGCAGAATAAAATTTTCTTGCAATGAAACCAAGCGAGAGACAAACAAACATAATTTCACCTCTAACAATGAAAATAGCAGGAAGCAACAATCACTATCCCTTAACATCTCTCAACATCAATGGACTCAATTCCCCAATAAAAAGACATAGACTAACAGACTGGACACATAAAGAGTACCCAGCATTTTGCTGCATGCAGGAAGCACACCTCAGAGACAAAGACAGATATTACCACAGAGTAAATGGCTGGAAAACAACTTTCCAAGCAAATGGCGTGAAGAAACAATCTGGAGTTGCCATTGTATTATCAAATAAAATAAACTTTAAGCCAAAAGTCATTAAAAAAGATAAGGAAGGACACTTCATATTCATCAAAGGAAAAATCCACCAAGATGACCTCTCAATCCTAAATATCTATGCTCCAAATGCAAGGGAATCTACATTCATAAAAGAAACCTTACTAAAGCTCAAAGCACACATTGTACCTCACATAAAAATAGTAGGAGATTTCAACACCCCTCTCTTATCAATGGACAGATCATGGAAACAGAAATTAAACAGAGACATAGAGAAACTAACAGAAGATATGAACCAAATGGATTTAACAGATATTTAGAGAACATTCTATCCTAAATCAAAAGGATATAACTTCTTCTCAGCACCTCATGGAACCTTCTCCAAAATTGACCATATAATAGGTCAGAAAACAGGCGTCAACAGATACAGGAAGATAGAAATAATCCCATGCATTCTATCAGATAACCATGCACAAAGACTAGTCTTCAATAACAACAGTAATGACAGAAAGCCCACATATACATGGAAGTTGAACAATGCTCTATTCAATGACAACTTGGTCAAGGAAGAAATAAAGAAGGAAATTAAAGACTTCTTAGAATTTAATGAAAATGAAAATACAACATTCCCAAACTTTTGGGACACAATGAAAACAGTACTAAGAAGAAAAGTCAGAGCTCTGAGTGCCTACAAAAAGAAACAGGAGAGAGCACATATCAGCAGCTTGACAGCATACCTAAAAGATCTAGAACAAAAAGAAATAAATGAACACAAGAGGAGTAGAAGTCAGGAAATTATCAAAAATCAGGGATGAAATCAACCAAGTAGAAATGAAAAGGACTATACAAAGAATTAACAAAACTAGGAGCTGGTTCTTTGAGAAAATCAACAAGATAGAAAAACCCTTAGCCAGACTAAGCAGAGGTCACAGAGAATGTACCAAAATTAACAAAATCAGATATGAAAATGAAGACATAACAACAGAATCTGAAGAAATTTAAAAAAAATCATCAGATCCTACTACAAAAGCCTATATTCAACAAAACTGGAAAATCTGGACAATTTTCTAGACAGATACCAGGTACCAAAGTTAAATCATGAACAAATAAACCATCTAAACAATCCCATAACTCATAAAGGAATAGAAGCACTTATTAAAAATCCCTCAAAAAAAGAAAAAAACAAAAAAACAAAAAAAACACAACTCGATGGGTTTAGTGCAGAATTCTACCTACCAGACCTTCATAGAAGACCTCATACCAATACTGTCCAAACTATTCCACAAAATGGAAACAGACGGAGCACTACAAATTCCTTCTATGAAGCCACAATTACTCCTATACTGAAACCACAAAAAGATCCAACAAAGAAAGAATTTCCCTTATTAATATTGATGCAAATGCAAAAATACTCAATAAAATTCTTGCAAACCGAATCCAAGAACACATCGAAATGATCATCCATCATGATTAAGTAGGCTTCATCCCAGGCATGAAGGGATGGTTTAATATATGAAAATCCATCAATATAATTCACTATATAAACAAACTCAAAGATAAGAACCAGATGATCATTTCATTAGATGCTGAGAAAACGTTTGACAAATTTCAAACCCCTTCATGATAAAAGTCCTGGAAAGATCAGGAATTCAAGGCCCATATCTAAACATAGTAAAAGCAATGTACAGCAGTACAGTAGCTAACATCAAACTAAATGGAGAGAAACTTGAAGCAATCCCACTAAAATCAGGGACTAGACAAGGCTGCCCACTCTCTCCCTACTTATTCAATATAGTACTCGAAATCCTAGCCAGAGCAATCAGACAGTGAATGGAGGTCAAATGGATACAAATTGGAAGGGAAGAAATCAAAATATCACAATTTGCAGATAATATAATAGTGTACTTAAGTAACTCCAAAATTTCCACCAGAGAACTACTTAACCTGAATGTTGGGGTATAAAATTAACACAAACTAATCAGTAGCCTTCATCTACTCAAAGGATAAATAGGTTGAGAAAGAAATTAAGGAAATGACACCCTTCCCAATAGTCCCAAATAGTATAAAATATCTTGGTGTGACTTTAACCAAGCAAGTGAAAGTTCTGTATGACAGGACCTTCAAGTCTCTGAAGAAAGAAATTGTGGAAGATCTCAGCAGGTAGAAAAATCTATGCTCATGGATTGGCAGGATCAATAGAGTAAAGATGGACATTTTGCCAAAAGCAATCCACAGATTCAATAAAATCTTCATCAAAATTCCTACTCAATTCTTTATAGAGATAGAAAAAGCAATTTGCACATTCATTTAGAATAAAAATAACTAGGATAGTGAAAACTACACTCAACAATAAAAGAACTTCTGGGGGACTCACCATCCCTGACTTCAAGCAGTATTACAGAGCAATAGTGATTAAAAACTCTATGGTATTAGTACAGAGACAGACAGACAGACAGTGCAAAAGAATCGAAGACCCAGAAATGAACCCGTACACCTATGGTCACTTGATTTTTGACAAAGGAGCCAAAACCATCCAATGGAAAATAAAGATAACATTTTCAGCAAATGGTGCTGGTTCAACTGGAGGTCAGCATGTAGAAGAATGCAGATTGATGCATGCTTATCACCCTGTACAAAGCTCAAGTCCAAGTGGATCAAGGACCTCCACATCAAACCAAATACACTCAAACTAATAGAAGAATAAATGGGGAATAGTCTTTTACACATGGGCACTGGGGAAAATATCCTGAACAAAACACCAATAGCTTATGCTCTAAGATCTAGAATCAACAAATGGGACCTCATAAAACTGCAAAACTTCTCTAAGGCAAAAGACACTATCATTAGGACAAAATGTCAATCGAGAGATTGGGAAAAGATCTTTACCAACCCTACATGTGATAGAGAACTAATATCCAAAATATACAAAGAACTCAAAAAGTTATACTGCAGAGAGCCAAATAACCGTATTAAAAAATTGGGTACAGAGTTAAACAAAACATTCTAAGCTGAGTATTATCAAATGGCCAAAAAGCACCTAAAGAAATGTTCAACATCCTTAGTCATCAAGAAAATGCAAATCAAAACAACCCTGAAATTCCATGTCACAACAGTCAGGATGGCTAAGATAAAAAACTCAGGTAACAGCAGATAGTAGCGAAGATGTGGAGAAAGAGGAACACTCCTCCATTGTTGGTGGGATTGCAGACTGGTACAACCACTCTGGAAATCAGTCTGCAGGATCCTCAGAAAATTGGACATTCCACTACCTGAGGACCCAGCTATACCACTCCTGGGCATATACCCAAAAGATGCTCTAACATACAACAAAGCCACGTACTCCACTATGTTCATAGCAGCCTTATTTATAATAGCCAGAAGCTGGAAAGAACCCAGATTCCCTTCAACAGAGGAATGGATTCAAAAAAATGTGGTACATCTATACAATGGAGTACTACTCAGCTATCAAAAACAATTACTCATGGAATTCATAGGCAAATGGAAAATACCATCCTGAGTGAGGTAACCCAATCACAGAAAAACACACATGGTATGCACTCATTGATAAGTGGATACTAGCCAAAAAGCTGGAATTACCCAAGATGCAATCTGCAGACCACAGGAAACTCAAGTAGAAGGATGACCAAAATGCAAATGCTCCCACTCCTTCTTAAAAGGAGGAAAATATATCCATAGGAGGGGATATGGAATCAAAGTTTAGAGCAGTGACTCAAGGAATGTCTATTCAGAGCCTACCGCACATGTGACCCATATATATACAGCCACCAAAATTAGATAAGATTGATGAAGCTAAAAAATGCATGCTGAAAGGGACCGGATATAGATCTCTCTTGAGAGACACATCCAGAGCATGTCCAATACAGAGGTCAATGCTAGCAGCAAACCACAGAACTGAGAACAGGGCTCCCTTTTGGGGAATTAAGGGAAGAATTGAAAGACTTGAAGGAGCTTGCAACCCCATAAGAACAACAATGCTAACCAACCACAGCTTCCAGTGACTAAACCACTACTGAAAGTCTATACATGGACTGACCCAGGGCTCCAACTGCATATGTAGCAGAGAATAGCTTTGTTGGGGCACCAGTGGAAGGGGAAGCCCTCGGTCCTGCCAAAGCTGGACCCCCAGGGTAGGGGAAAATGGGGGGGCAGTAAGGAGGATGTATGGGGGAGGCAGAGGTAAGGGGATCGGAGCTTATGGACAGGAAACCGGGAAGGGGAATAACATTTGAAATGTAAGTAAAGAAAATATATCTAATAAAAAAATTTCAAAAAAAGTGTCTATTACTGAATTAGATATTACTCTGTGGAACTACATTAAGAAGTGACTTACCCTTACTTTCTGCAGCTTTAAATACGTTTTCCTAATAGCTTTTCCTTCAGCCTTTTTAGTGTTTTAATATAAAATGCTATGGGTAGTTTCATTTTAGACATATTTCATCTTCTATATGCTTCTTGAGCATATATGAACATCTACTTCTCTATGTTTGAAAATGTTCTTTTTTTTCTTCTTCTTCTTTTCAGAGCTGGGGACCGAACCCAGGGCCTTGTGCTTGCTAGGCAAGCACTCTACCACTGAGCTAAATCCCCAACCCTGAAAATGTTCTTCTACTACTTAAAATAGTTTCTATGCCTTTGGCATAGTATTTTTTTTTTTTTTGCCATTCTATGATACAACTCAATGCTTTGGATTCAAACCTCTTGCATAATCTGTTTATTTTTTTCAAACTAGTCAATGACCTGTCCTGATTTAGCTAACTCCTATATTTTGTTTTCATTCTCCAATACTTTTTTCCTATACAAACTCTGTGCTTCTCCACGCTATCATTAGACAGCCGTGGCACAATTTGAGCCTGCTACTACTGTTGTAGAATGCTGTGTACCTGGGCATCTAACTCAGGATCATCATCAGTCTCTTCCTCATAACACAGTTTCCACAATATGTTATGGGAGCTATGTGCCAGGTACCTTTCCTTGTGTCAACTCCAGGTCCTTTCTTAGGTCCACATCCTCTCTGATGTTAAAGGTGTGAGCTTGAGTGATTTACCTTGGGAGAAGTCTGCTATCTGTTAGTTCCGCTGCATGTTGTTGGACTGCTTGTACCCTGGACACCTACGCTTCTCAGTTTTTATAGATTCTGTTACATATTTTTTTATCTGTTTTGTAGTTTAATGTGTGATCCTGCTAATTCCCTGATCATCAGCTTCTGAACGTGGAACCTCATAGCCTGAGGACCTTCACTAGGTTTACCCTAGGTTTACCTTGGCTTCTCCCCTTCACTGTAGCACTGCCTGCATATGTATGCATTGCTTTTGTCTGCTCGAAAATGTAATTTGCCCCATGATTACTAGTATTATGTTGTTAAGAATGTTCTATTCCATATGTTTAAGGTGCATATACTAAGAACTACTTATGCATATCTAATTTACTCCTCAGAGCAAATCTGATATTGGGGTGGTGAGTAAGCTAATCTGGAGGGAGGTTAAGAAACAAGCACATTAACATTTCCTGGGTTAGTCTACAGTCCTAACTGGATGGATGGCAAACACTCACAGATAAATACAAGAGAATATAATAGCAAATCAACTTGGGGATTGACCATCGGTCATAGCACATTGATCATCCAGAGCTAATTCATTGAAGCATGGATTTAGCACTTTAGCAAAGGAAGCCTTAGTGATGAGAAAAACAGAAACCAATGAACAGACAAATATAATGCACTTGTACTCATTCTAAGAAAGAGCAGCTCTGAGCACAGGGGCTGAAGGCTACAAAAGTCAGGCATCTCTGATGGTTTATGTTGAAAGGTGGCTTCCCAAAAGAGTGTTCTCTGAGTTGTAACCATGTTGAAAATTCAACAAACAGCTATCCAGAAAGCATGGGTGCACTAAGAGTAGATAAATTATAAAACAGAACGAAATGTGCCAAAAATGAACAGCTTATTTTCTTAATGTTTCTCTTTGTCGCTAGAAGGAAACATGAAGAACAGGCACAGATGGAAAGTCTAACATGACAATTCAATTTGAGACTTCAACAATGAGGTGGAATGTGGCATTCTTTTATAAAGGCATGCTTCAGTAGCATAGAATTGCAGATTATAATTAATCACATTTTAATGTATTGATACCAAAGTGTGAAAAGATACATAGTAGAATTGTTTTTGACAGTTGGGTAAAGTGAGGATTTATACCACAAAAAAGAAATATTTGTTGCAAATGAAAACTAAGTTCAGTATTTTGGTACAAGTTGTTGATTCTTAGTTTACATTAAATTTATCATTAAAATGGACTAGTTGGCTTCAGAATAATTCATACAAAAGAGCAAACACATAGAAGTGTAACTCCCTTTAATTGGTTTATATGCTTTCTTCCTGTAACATTTCTTCATTAGGTTATGAAGGTGAAAATCTTATGAAGATCCTAAAAGACATTGAAAGCAGCACAGAAATCATGTTGGACAGGTGGAAGTTTGAAGTCACCCCCAACGACAAAGATGAGAAAGGAGACCCTGTGCCTTACAGCATCATCAACAACTACTTTTCCATTGGCGTGGTAAGATTTGCCACTAAATCTTATCCTTTTTGGTTGTCTTAAATATTCAATAAAATGTCTTAACCTATGAAATTTTATTGATTATAAACAATTTATGTTAACATTCTGTTAGGAATGTTACTTTTTTCCTTCAAAATTTATTTACTTACATTTATATCCAAGTGTGTTCTCCCTGCCTGTGTATCTGTGTACTGCTGTGTATGCCTGGTACCCATGGAGGGCAGAAGAAGGTATTGTATGCTGCAGTGAGCTGTATTTATGGATGTTTAGGAGCCATGATGTGAGGTACTGCAGATTAAAGCCAGGTCCTCTAGAAGAGCACCTAGTGCTCTTAAATGCTGACCCATCTCTCTTACTCAGAAATACCTGTTCTGATGCATACTATGACTTAAGAGTAGATTTAAAGGGAGACTATCAGTAACTGATAAATTTTATGTCTTATACAAAGGAAATTTATCACTTCTGGATTGACTGTTTCTGTTACCAAATCGAACTTAGAATGATTGATAGCATGTGTATACTTTGCTGAGGATTAGAATACTTCATGAAAATATGTAAAATGTCTTATAACATCAAAAGCGAAAGAGCAGATCGCACACCTTCAACATGGCAGGGTATGCGATACCATTCCAAAATGTCAGAGGGAGGAAATACTGGACCAAACAAGATCAAAATCAGCCTGGGAAACTATGAACTGGGCATCTCTATGTCTGATGCGAAAGCTCTCCAGATTTCCGACTCCTTTCATCTTGATTGCCTGGAACGCAATTCTTTCTCTTTGGCTGGTTCCACTCCCTATTAATAGCTTCCCTTGGCAGTTGTCGGATGGCTCTAGCATCAGTCATACCCAGCATGACTCATACTTGGAGTATCTAAGGTACCTTCCCCTTTACAACTTCTTGTTCCAGTGTCCAGATACACTCATGACTTTTTGAGTTCCTCCAAAGGGCTTGGGTCCCTTCCCCTGCACTTCCCTCTGTAACACTCTAGGCTCTGGTTGACTCTACTCCAGTGCTGCTGCCATTATTGGTAATCACTCCACACAACTGGCATCTCGCACTCACTGGAGTCTTCCACTGCAAATAGATTTCACCAATAGCCTCTCAAAGGATCCCTTCATGGTGCCAAGACTCGACTTGTTTGCATGACCCTTTCAGTCATGGGCTGTGGTGCACCTTCACCAATGGCCTACCCTGGCCTCTCACAGTGCCCAGCCTCAGCTGCTTTTCATGACACTTTAATGCCCTCAAAACCAGTACCACCTGGGTGATTCTTACCATTACCAATCCAGCTGCAGTACTAGGTACAACCTTGACTATCTCTGAAACACAGCTTCCTTGTACTCTCAGAAAACCCTTGCCAGAAGATTTCACTTCAGTGATGCTCATCTCTTCTTAATTACTGCTAATTTCTTAGCTCTAATTAACCAGCATAATTGACCCAGTAGCAGTAGTCCTCTCTATTTTTGACTCTTAAGCCAGATCCACATAGCTGAAACTTCAGAGTTCTGCAGCTTACTGGTGCTGGAACATGATTCTATTACAATCTTAATATATTACATCCTTCATTGCCTAGGTTTGGCTGTCCTGGAACTTGCTCTGTAGATTGACCTTGAACTCAGAGATCTGCATGTCTCTGTATCTGAATGCTGGGATTAAAGGCAGGTAGAACCATCCCTGGATTCATACTTCATCTAGACCAGCCTGGCCTTGGATTCAGAGATTTGCTCGTCTTTGTCTCCTGGGATTAAAGTTGTATGGCATTTTACATGGCTTAAAGTTTTTCATGCTCACTATTACTCAAGATCTGGGTCAAAAGTCTGTATTCTAGTCTCAAGATATGGCAGGTGGGGGGGTTGTTGGGGAGGGGAACACACTTATAGAAGAACACTGTGTCTGCCTGCACACTGCCATGCCTCCATCCATGATGATAATAGACTGAACATCTGAAACTATAAACCAACCCCAATTAAATGCTCGCCTTTATAAGGAAAGAAAAATGTAGCTGATTTTTATATCTATCATACAAATTTTATAATATCCAACTAAAAATCTATGAAATAGCTGCTACTATAGTCAAGTTCTTAATAAATGAAGTGAATAATTCATTTCTCTTAAAATCCTATAAATACAGAAAATTAGTGTTTGTCAAAAATTAAATGAAATAGAATCCTTAAAATGTTCACATTTTATACATCTATAGCCAACCATTAGAAAGATTAAAATAAGTTATTAATAGTATTAGATTTCACTTTTTTTAATTCAAATCCATGTAAATAGTTTTCTGGTATATGCACTAATACTTTATAAAAAGCATAGGCTCATTCTCTTATATTAATAGTTATATTAATATAAATATATATAAAATTAAATATTACTTGATTGAATTTCTCATCAGAATACCTATTAATTTACCCTTATGCTGTTGTTCCTATTACACATATAAATTATGCATATAATTACATATATAAAACTTGAGATATTGACATTAATAATTACCAAATTTTTTTTAATTGGAATTTTTTTATTTACACTTTATTTTTTTTATTTTTATTTTTTTTTTTATTAACTTGAGTATTTCTTATGTACATTTCGAGTGTTATTCCCTTTCCGGTTTCGGGCAAACATCCTTCCCTCCCCCTTCTTTATGGGTGTTCCCTCCCCACCCCTCCCCCATTGCCGCCCTCCCCCGACAGTCTAGTTCACTGGGGGTTCAGTCTTAGCAGGACCCAGGGCTTCCCCTTCCACTGGTGCTCTTACTAGGATATTCATTGCTACCTATGAGGTCAGAGTCCAGGGTCAGTCCATGTATAGTCTTTAGGTAGTGGCTTAGTCCCTGGAAGCTCTGGTTGCTTGGCATTGTTGTACATATGGGGTCTCAAGCCCCTTCAAGCTCTTCCAGTTCATTCTCTGATTCCTTCAACGGAGGTCCCGTTCTCAGTTCAGTGGTTTGCTGCTGGCATTCGCCTCTGTATTTGCTGTATTTTGGCTGTGTCTCTCAGGATCGATCTACATCCGGCTCCTGTCGGTCTGCACTTCTTTGCTTCATCCATCTTGTCTAATTGGGTGGCTCTATATGTATGGGCCACATGTGGGGCAGGCTCTGAATGGGTGTTCCTTCAGTCTCTGTTTTAATCTTTGCCTCTCTCTTCCCTGCCAAGGGTATTCTTGTTCCCCTTTTAAAGAAGGAGCGAAGCCTTCACATTTTGATCATCCGTCTTGAGTTTCATTTGTTCTAGGCAACTAGGGTAATTCAAGCATTTGGGCTAATAGCCACTTATCAGTGAGTGCATACCATGTATGTCTTTCTGTGATTGGGTTAGCTCACTCAGAATGATATTTTCCAGTTCCAACCATTTGCCTCACAATTTCATAAAGTCGTTGTTTTTGATAGCTGAGTAATATTCCATTGTGTAGATGTACCACATTTTCTGTATCCATTCCTCTGTTGAAGGGCATCTGGGTTCTTTCCAGCTTCTGGCTATTATAAATAAGGCTCGATGAACATAGTGGAGCACGTGTCTTTTTTATATGTTGGGGCATCTTTTGGGTATATGCCCAAGAGAGGTATAGCTGGATCCTCAGGCAGTTCAATGTCAATTTTCTGAGAAACCTCCAGACTGATTTCCAGAATGGTTGTACCAGTCTGCAACCCCACCAACAATGGAGGAGTGTTCCTCTTTCTCCGCATCCTCGCCAGCATTTGCTGTCACCTGAGTTTTTGATCTTAGCCATTCTCACTGGTGTGAGGTGAAATCTCAGGGTTGTTTTGATTTGCATTTCCCTGATGACTAAAGATGTTGAACATTTCTTTAGGTGTTTCTCAGCCATTCGGCATTCCTCAGCTGTGAATTCTTTGTTTAGCTCTGAACCCCATTTTTTAATAGGGTTATTTGTCTCCCTGCAGTCTAACTTTTTGAGTTCTTTGTATATTTTGGATATAAGGCCTCTATCTGTTGTAGGATTGGTAAAGATCTTTTCCCAATCTGTTGGTTGCTGTTTTGTCCTAACCACAGTGTCCTTTGCCTTACAGAAGCTTTGCAGTTTTATGAGATCCCATTTGTCGATTCTTGATCTTAGAGCATAAGCCATTGGTGTTTTGTTCAGGAAATTTTCCAGTGCCCATGTGTTCCAGATGCTTCCCTAGTTTTTCTTCTATTAGTTTGAGTGTGTCTGGTTTGATGTGGAGGTCCTTGATCCACTTGGACTTAAGCTTTGTACAGGGTGATAAGCATGGATCGATCTGCATTCTTCTACATGTTGACCTCAGTTGAACCAGCACCATTTGCTGAAAATGCTATCTTTTTCCATTGGATGGTTTTGGCTCTTTTTGTCAAAAAATCAAGTGACCATAGGTTTTGACTTCTTCTTTTCGATCTGTATCCCCTTGACCTCCTTTTGTTGTCTGATTGCTCTGGCTAGAACTTCAAGAACTATATTGAATAAGTAGGGAGAGAGAGGCAGCCTTGTCTAGTCCCTGATTTTGGTGGGATTGCTTCAAGTTTCTCTCCATTTAGTTTAATGTTAGCCACTGGTTTGCTGTATATGGCTTTTTACTATGTTTAGGTATGGGCCTTGGATTCCTATAATTACCAAATTTTAAATGATAGTAACACCATTGTCATTATTAATTGCAAGAAAAATATAGTATATTTGATCCTATTTTGAAGTCTTACTATACATTCATTTAGGTGAGAAGTGTAAAGTTGGCAACTTTTTGGGTTAATAATTCATATATAATTAAACTCAATCCTTTGATGAACATTAAATCACTTAATGACTTAAAGAAATTTTCTCTGAGTCTCTAATGTTTTATCAACTACATAAGCACTCTGGTACCCAGCTACAAATTCCTTTCCAAACACAAATCTCTAATAGATCCTCTCCTGCCTCCAATATTTATATTTCACCAACATTTCAAAAGAAAGACATCATGAGTTACATCGTCTTCCTCATGATAGTTCATCATTTAGCCTAATTTTGAAGCTAAATATAACCAGCTTAAGTTGTATTAATGCACTTTTCCTTTCTATTGCTAGGTAATCATATATAGCATATCATTGGTCCCTCAAATCAACTAGTGTATATTTTGAATGTTTCTAGTCTTACTAGTATGAATAATGGCAGTTATTAGATATGTATATGACTTGAAAACCATTGGCATATGTTATTGTATACAGTGAGTGTTGTGCTTCATAAAGATATTTACATTATTATAGTATGTACTTTGACCAACACCCTCATACCCTGCTTTCTCTTCCTGCTAATCTTCTTCCTTCTCATAGACATTTTCACTTCTATTTCATTTGCATATGGAATTTTATATACCTATTAAAATTGTAGGAATCACACTTTACAGTCATGAGAGAAGACATGGATAATTCTTGTCTTCTAGAATCTGAGTAATTTACTCAGTATGATAATATCCAGTTGTTTCCATGTCCCTGAATCATGATTTCATATTCTTTACAGAAGACTAAAATAACCTATTATATGCATAACACCTTCCCTTCATCCATCAATCAGCTGTTGGACTCCTAAGCTTATATAACAGGCAACTGTGAAGATTATATGAATATAAAAACATTCTCATGTATAGTTATATGTTTTATTTGCCTTTGACAAAACTGTCTGGACAAAAAAAAAGCTACTTAAGGGAGAAGGGTCTTATTTTTTGCATTGCAATGCACAATCGAATATAGCAAGTCACTGCAGCAGGAATTGATGTTCCTTGTTATATTCCATCCATTGTTTGGAAGCACAAAGCCAGGGGTTCTTGTGTTCTGTTCGCTTTTGCCTTTCTATTCAGTCAGAGATCTCAGCACATGAAAAAAAAATGATGCCCACACCATGGACAGGCCTTATCACTTCAATTATTCAAATCTTCATACTCCTTCACAGGCGTTCCCAGAAAAAGAAACCTAATAAAGAAACACCACACAAGCATGCCAGGAGTCCTTTCCACACAAGTGATTTTAGATTCCATTTAGTTTATGAAAAAGACTTAACCATCAAAACTTCATCCCTTGTCATCTTGACATGTGAGTCATCTCTTTAAATCATACATTCCCCCCACCCTTGCCTCTCCAGGCTATATCCATCATCACCTAATATAGAATGCATTCAGTCCAACATCATGTCACCTTACTCTTTGGTAGTTCCAACAATGTTTAAAGGCCTTTTCAGAGACTCACTGCAATTTATTAACTGTGATCTCCTGGATTTAAAAATAATTGCATAATTCACATAAACAATGGTACAGGACACACGGGCCCCTTAGAAAATGTGGCAGTGGAGTCATAGTAAGGAATGATCAGATTGGAGTAAGAATAATAACCAGCTGTGAACATCAAATATTGCACTCAGTGTCTGGTATCTAACTCATGATTCCTTCATATGTGCTCTAAATTGTAAGGTTGTCTAGCCATTCCAGCTCTGCTTCTTTCTTTTTTTATTGGATATTTTTTCTTTATATTTCAAATGTAATCCCTTTCCCAGTTTCCCCTCCAAAACCTCCCACCCCATTCCCCCATCTCCCTTCTTCTATAAGGGTGCTCCCCCACACACCCACCCACTCCCTTGTGCCTCCCTGGCATTCCCCTACACTGGTGCATCAATATTCACAGGACCAAGGACCTCTCCTCTCATTGATGCCCAACAAGGCCTCTGCCACATATGTGGCTGGAGCCATGGGTTGCTCCCTGTATACTCTTTGCTTGATAGTTTAGTTCCTGGGAGGTCTGTATTGTATGGTTGGTTGATATTGCTGTTCTTTCTATGGGGTTGCAAACCCCTTCAACTCCTTCAGTCCTTTCTGTAACTCCTCCATTGGAAAACCCGTTCTCAGTCCAATGGTTGGCTACAAGCAACTGCCTCTGTATTTGTCAGGCTCTGGCAGAGCCTCTCAGGAGACAGCTATATCAGGCTTCTGCCAGCATGTACTTCTTGGCATCCACAATACTGTCTGGATTTGGTTACTGTATATGGAATGGATCCCTAGGTGTGACAGTCCCTGATGGCCTTTTCTTCAATCTCTGCTCAATACTTTGTCTATTTCCTCCTGTGAGTATTTTGTTTCCCCTTCTAAGAAGGACATCCACACTTTGGTCTTCCTTCTTCTTGAGCTTCATGCGGCCTGTAAATTGTATCTTGAGGATTCAGCTATAACACTCCTGGGTATATATCCAAATATATAACATATACTAGAGGGACATATGCCTCCAAGATATAACAAGGACACATGCTCCACTATGTTCATAGCAATCTTATTTATAATAGCCAGAAGCTGTGAAGAACCCAATGTCCTTCAACAGAGGAATGGATACAGAAAATGTGGTACATTTACACAGAGGAATACTACTCAGCTGTTAAAACATAACTTCATGAAATTCTGAGGCAAATGGATGGAACTAGAAAATATCATCCTGAGTGAGGTAGCCCAATAATAAAGAATTCACATGCTATGCACTCACTGATAAGTGGATATCAGCTCAAAAGCTCCAAATACCCAAGATACGATCTACAGCTCTGCCTGTTGAAGCACTTGTAGCGTAGCTCTTCAGCTGGCTTTCTGTAATTGCAGCTTTTCTCAGTGTAACTCCCATAAGCCTAGCCTCTCTAACACTTTAGGGTCTCTATTAAACTTAAGTTCAATCTTCACAGCTTCGGAGAGTAGCTCTCCTTGTCCTCCTTCCAAGGAACCCAATCATCCCTGGAACAGTGAAATAAGACTGGTAAACCCTCTATGTGGACATGGCTGACAAGCTCTGCAGCCAGCTTGAATGGAGCCTTCCTTAACCTCTCCTTAGACTAGAGCTCTAGGATTTTGCATGTCTTGGTGGTTAAAGGTGCAATAATCATCTTTCTAGGCATCATTTTTCAGCAGGGAGCCTTTTTGTGATGTTTTCAATTCTGCTACCACATAAATTTGAGTTTACACAGGTTGGATCTTTAGTGGGTGGGTTTTCCCCTCTGGTACCTTACTTGTTGCCCCAGTGCAGGGAATGAACATGGTCTTTCATAATTAAAGATGCTTTGTTTTCTGTACTGTGCTATAATAAAATTATTTAAAATTTTTTCAGCAAGAAATCTCACATTTTACTTAGCATTTTGCTCTTTTTTCCTGCTATCTCCCCTGTCTGCTATAGATTTGAATAAGAGGGCAGAGTAACAACCATGCTGCAGTCTGGTTTTGATGCTTTAAGATATTTCTTTCACTAAAGAAGTAGATCTGTCAATTCTGTGTTCATTGTGCTCCATTTCTCTGGACATTGGTCAAATGAAGACAGATTCTTGACCAGAATAAAATATGAATGGCTCCCAGGTCATGTCTCTATAGAGTATTTACTCTACTCTTAAACCACTTCAGCAATGCTTTCACTATGTGTTTTTGCCAGCACTTTCATCTTTCAAGTTCCTGGCATATGGCCCATTGATTTCTGCTTGCAGTACTTTAGGGCTTTTGTAGCATGGAGCTGAAATGTATCACATTCCTCCTATAAATCAGTTCCACAGGTTGTAAGAATTCCACAGTTGCATTTATCACAACAGTAACTTTGGTAGTAGTTCTCTCTATAGTTACTTGTTTTCTTGTGATAACGTGCAGCAAGAAGCCCAACTTTAAGCAAGGGTTTATCTTGGCTGACACTTTGGAGGTATAGGCTCTCATGGCAGAAAAGTCTCAGAGGAAAGAGTAAGTCTGAATAAGAGTTTTCCATACACTGGTGAGATTGCACCAAAAGGCAGAAAACACAGATATATAAACATTTGTCTACCTCACATTCTGCATTTTATTCAGTATGGTTCCCAGAACATGATGAGGCACTGCCCCAGTGGTCAAACAGTCCCACCTATGCATAATTTCGGAAGACTTGTATATTTACTTATGTGTCTAATTTTTCTCTAAATGCATAACATAGTTTCTTATTCTCTCTACACTTTTTTAAATCTAAAGATTTTATATACCATATCGTGATAACTCTGTATGGTCTTTCTCCTACATGACCAAAGTTGTTATGTCTTTTCATTGGTTTGTTTAGTGCCTTGCATGTGACCATTTCCTCCCTTGTATTTTGGAGGCTTATATTATAATTTTTTCATAGATGGCTGGTGAACAAATATAAAAATCAATAAATGTAATCCAGCTCATAAATAGATTAAAATTGATAAAAATAAAGAGGAAGAGAATGAAAAGATGTTTAAATCAAAACTAAGGTTTTCTGGAATCAAATGCAATGCTAAAGACTGCTAAATAATGCCTGTGACACTGACATCCCTGAGTCAAATGGGTGCCAGAATCCAGGGTGTCTGTTAGCTGGAGTCCTGGTATTATGCTAATTCCACAAATATACTTAGTACAGCAATTCTACCAGATAGGCTGAGAACACATGCAGATCCTAAGATACAGGCATGATATTCAGCAGATCTATGCAACGCAAAAACCTCAAAATGCCATTGGATGTTGTAAAAGAAAACATACAATGCCTGAACAAGTAAGTAAAGAAAAGGGGGATGGAAGGTAAAAGGGAAGATTTAATAGTATCATAGAAATGAGAGAAATAGACAATAGAGATAGGTTATCAAATTTATTCTTAAAACAAGTACTATAAAGCCATAATCTTACAATGATTAAAATCTTTATAAATGATACAAACTCAAATTATAATTTCTTACATTGGTACAGAATTTATATATTGATATAGGATTAAGATTTTCATTGGTATAGATCTATATGTTGATACAAAATTTGAAATCAATATTGTTATTCTTAGATAGGCCTTGTGCCTATGCAATTCATTTAAGAAAACAAGGCTTTGACCCAGTCTTTCTAATAGCTACTATTACAAACTATTTAGGGTAATTAGCAACATCTGTTAAGAGCCAGATAGCAAACTTATGGTTATGCTAGGTTTTGATTCAATTGTAGTAAAGTGTTTACAATTCACTCAAATAGAAATGGCAAGAAATAGTACATTTAAAAGTTCAGATATACTTTACATAGAAAGTCTTAAAAACATACAAGTCATAAAAACTACAGAATATGACTTTTAATGTAACTTCATTGGCAAGATAGTCACTGGACAGAAATTGCCAATATCATCTGCAGACAAAATACTGTCCAAAATAGACAGATCTGAGATAGTAGACTGCTAAGCTCTGCCAAGTCAGGGTATGATCGTCCTTCAAAGTTCCTGCTTCATTTCAAGGTCTGTCAGGTGGTTCTGAGCCAGAAGCCTAAAGAGAGAAGCTCCAAAGTTATAAAAAAAATTAGGGGCTGTCCAGGTAATCAGCTGTCTCTAAATTTTTTAAAAAAATTTAGAAGCTCTTTTTTTGTGCTTCTTAAATTCCCAGGTAGTATTTAATTCATTCTCAGGTTTTTGACAGGGTTAAAGATTAGTTATAATCTAATAAGCAAACTTAACTTGTTTAACATTGAGAGATGTGATATAGACCTAGAAAGATGGTTTTCAGATGGTAATACAAACTAAAATCAGAACATAATTCAGGTATAGAATTGTAAACTCTTTAAGTTTGGATAGATGGTAGAGTACTTTATCTAAATGCACAAATATGATAGACTGGGTGCTAAGCATATATTATAATTTACCATTTACATAATTATGAAGACTAAGGTCAATTCATATCACACACACACACACACACACACACACACACACACACACACACACATATATATATATATATATATATATATATATATATATATATATATATGAAATTTATAGGGCCCATCACTGGATAATACTGATTCTCTCAGAAACCTATAGCTCTGTATCTAGGAGTGTGTCTTGCAAGAGTTTACCCTTCTACATTGGTATCTCAAATAATGTTGTCATTTTCAGGTTTATTTTAGGCAATCTGTCTTTTGAGAACTTTACTGCCATTTCTAGAAAAATACCATCTCACAGAAAACTTCCTGATCACTTGACTCTTATAAGCTCCCACCACCTTTTGGAAATGTTCTTGGAGGCTTATTGTGTAGATGTGTGTGTGTATGCATGCATGTGTACAAGTGAATAAACATCTAAAAACACTACTTTAAGTATAAAGAGTTGCCAAACATAAAAGAAAGTTAGCATGTATTCAGTAGTGAAAAAAGTCAAATTCTAATCACATACAAACTCAGTTTTATTCACCTTCTAACAAAGATAATATACAAACAACTGGTATAGATAATCCTTAGAAGAGAGGGAGGGAGGGGCATAAAAAATGGGAAAATGCTACAGAAACTGTTTAATTATTTTTAAATGTGGCATTTGCGTTTTATCAGTCATTCTGAGATATGGAACATTTTCCAGGGATCTGAAAAGTTTGAAACTTTATGTGGAGGGAGGGAAGTCTCCCTGTGTCTATCTTCAGGGAAGAGACAGAAAATTGAGATTTGTTCAAAGTCTTAGTTACTGTGTCCAGCACTCATAGATCTTCTCCCAATGGGTACCAGGTAACCCCAATACTTCGCAGGTCCACAATGTTCCTGGTTGACTCCAATATCTGCTTATCTGCTATCATGATTTTAAGAAACATTGTTCTCAACCTCAGCCTCCCATTTCTCTCTGTGCTCAGTCTGAAAAAGATCAAAGATCCAGGATTACCCAGAACCTACTAGTGTTCAAAGTAGCAACTTCTCATTAGGTTAGACTCTCTCTCTCTCTCTCTCTCTCTCTCTCTCTCTCTCTCTCTCTCTCTCTCTCTCAACACACACACACACACACACACACACACAAAATAAGCAAAAAAAAAAATCACACCACCAGTGAACCACTGATCTTAGTATCTAGCTGAAGAGTGTGTGTGTGTGTGTGTGTGTGTGTGTGTGTGTGTGTGTAATGTAGTTACTAGAATGGAGGATAGCTATATTATTCACATTTTGATGATAAAGTCTTAAAATTTTAAGATATTTAAGAAAGAAAGTTAATATGGGGAGTTTCACAGTTTATTTTTGAAAAATAACAAAACTTGCCATCCAAAATAAAATTACATCAAAAAGAAACTTACCTATGGTTGTAAATGCCAAAGTTACAATTAAATAAATAAGCAAAGCTAATAATCCAAGGCCCTAGGATCAATCCTCCAGCACCCCAGGGGAAAAGCAATGAAGCCACAGCCTGACTATGGATGCTTTGTTTTGTTATCATGGAAATGAACCAGAAACCTCATTGTTATGTAATCTAAAGAGAAGTGAGGGTTGCTAACTTTTATTATTAACAGTTATTGGTGGTGCCAGAAAATGGCTCAAGTGTCTTCACTGCATTTTCCAAAGATCCCAAGTTCTATTCCTGCAACCACATGGTGGCTCACAACCATCTGTAACAGGATTCAGTGCCCTTTCTGGTGTGTCTGAAGATAGGGATAATGTACTCATATAAATAAAATAAATTAATTAATATTTAAAAACATGTATTGGCCTAAATGCATGTGAGATATTATGTCATATACAAATCCATTGTGAGCACTGCCTTCATTAGAGGACTATAGAAGCATTAAATGTAATTTCAAGAGGGTGAATTTGTTCTTTGGCATTATTTTAGTCAACACTGTTAGAAAGTGAATCAATTACATGATGAACAATGTAAATACTGTATAGATAGATAGGTAGATAGATAGATAGATATAGATATAGATATAGATATTACATGTTTGTTGTTATTTTAAGGTGATATGCAGTTATAATAAGTGTATACTGATTAAAAATGAATGCAGAAAGTAAACATGCTAATGACTATTGGATAAGTACTTTTATTTAAAAATGATATATTTTATAATATTATTTTATTTTTATATCAAACTATAAAATATTATGTTAAAATTTATAGTTTAAGTCAAATTATAAAATATTATGTTTTACTTTTAATAAGAATGTTAGCATAGGTAAATGAGAAAGAAATGTGTAAAGTTATAAACTAAGACAACAACAGTAATAGTAGTAGTAGTAGTAGTAT
The DNA here is from genome assembly GCF_011064425.1 of Rattus rattus. Taxonomy (NCBI): domain Eukaryota; kingdom Metazoa; phylum Chordata; class Mammalia; order Rodentia; family Muridae; genus Rattus; species Rattus rattus. The sequence continues at coordinate 51,497,267 of NC_046160.1, forward strand.
ATCTTATTTTATGAAAAGATTTAATGTTATCAAAGATACAGTGTTCCAGCAAAATTAATTTCCATATTTGGATCACTGCTACTGAGAATCATAATGGGATTAGTGATCCTTTTAATTAACTGCAGTTTGTAATTGGATGGATGCCATAATGATTTTCTCTAACCATGTACCTTCAATGGTCAATGTCCTTCTCAAATGTTAAATGCTGCTAAGTAACTGTCACACTTATACTGTGATAGACATAGATAATACAAGTGACTAGAGAGTGAAATAAAGAAGGAAGCCACCAAGCGCAGATAGAATATGATATTTAGCACATGCTAAAATTCCAGATTGCTAGATAAGGTCGAATGAAACAATAACTGATGTGACAGAACTACTTATTCATTTAAATCGAAATAAATTCATCTTCCTGTTCGTGTCTGATTTACATCATGTATGTATGTAGCTGTCATCTATGTAGGAGAAATTTGTCTGAGGCAAGGAGAAAGTCTCACATGTTTAAGGGTGAAATAAATCATGTTTTCCATGATTTTCTTCATTTAAAAAGTATTTCAAAACACACTAATAAGTAAATGCCTCAAAGATAGTTCCAGCCATTAGTAAACATGCCATTAATAAACTAGAACACACAGTTTTAATTATCAGAATGTGAGAGTTCCTGGAAAGGTGGCTCTTTGGTTGAGGGTAAACTTTGCTCTTACAGGGGACTTGGGTTTGGTTCCAAGCACCTATACGGTGGCTCATAGCCATCTCTAATTCCCTCCTGTGTCAGAGTCCTGCTTAAGCAGGATTCTAGAACCTGAAAACAGATGTGTGATGTCGTCAACAAAAGTGAGGACAGTGACCTCCGGTTGATGTTCAAGCAAGTGGCCCAGAATATGTCCAGCTGTCTTTATTTATACACAGTCCTGCTCACCAGAGCAGTGAAATCATTTGGTTATTTTATTAAAAGAAATCACAGCATCAGCATTATCAAAGTCTCATCATTACCAAAAGCTCCCAATAGTTTCCCTTCCTCTTCCCACCTCCCCTTCCACTGGGTCAATCACCCCCTAACCTTAACTTTGCACTACAAAGCACAATTTCAGCAAACTAAATACAAATCTCTAGCCAGGCACATTCTGCTAACATGAACACACACCCAACTGGTAACAAATGTACTTACTCAGTTCTGCAAGGGGAGGCACAGATTAAACATTTATAGGAATAAGTTCATTCATCAAATATTGCCCTCTCTCATAATACTTCTTTTAACTGTAGGCAGACACATGCCCATTGTACCAAGCAACCTTTCCTGATATGCACCTATCAATTCCTTAAACCATCTTTCCATGAAACATTTTTAAGTCAATATTGATAATAGCTTTGCTATTTTCTGAGTCTCTGTTGATCAGACATAGCTTCTTCAGAACAGCTATGTAAGAAGGACCCACTGGTCTCCACACTGCCACAGACTTACTCAGTCTGACTGTAGCTACTTCTCAAGGGACATGATTTTCTGTCCCAAATACCCAGGATTAATGGTCAAATATGGCGAATAGCTAGAGGCAGAGAGAACACAGGAAGGTTTTAGCTCTGGATAGAGTGTTGAGAAAAACAGAACCATTCCCAAGGCTTTGAGCTTGCATGATTCCAGCCTTGCTCATAACCCATGGAGTGGAACTAAATATTGTTATGACTATAAACAGCATAGCAAAAGCAAGGAGAACTTGTAGAACAAATGATCTATGTAGTAACCATAAAGGCCACAAAATTCAACACAGGTCCTTGATAAGTGGAAATTGGATTCCATAAGCTATGCCACAATAGAATCCAAGGGTTTCTCCATGGCCCTTGCCACCATGGAGTCTCAGCATGAAGCACCCATATGTTGTTTCCTTCAGATGATGCATAGCCATGGCAACTTTTCTAACTTCTTTGCATGTACATAATGCATATACATACATGCAGTCAGGACACTCATACACATAGCGTAAACTGACATAAATAAAACTTTTAAAAGTAACCTTCCAAATTAGAATCAAAATAGCAGACATTTTGACATGTACCTATGATCCCAAAATTCAGGGTAATGATCTTAAATGATTGAAAGTTCTTGGCCAGGCTGTGTAACAGATTCATGTACTGACTGAAAATGTAAAAGCAAAATGATGCACAATTAAACTTTGAAATTTTTAAAATCTAAAAGGCAAAATATGAAAACATTGCCTTTCATTATCAGTTAGAGCTGTTCTCATCTGTTCATTATGGCTACTTCCCATTTTCTCAGTTGTGGGCTACGTTTCCATTCGCTCAGTGGTTTTCAACCTTCCTAATCTTGTGACCCTTCGTGACAGTTGTTAATTTTGTGGTGTCCTCCATATATAAAATTATTTTTGTTGCTACTTCACAACTCTTAATTTTGTTACTGTTGTGAATATAATGTAAATATCTGATGTTCGAGATGTCTGACATGTGATTCCTGTGGAAGGGTTGTTTGATCCCCAAAGGAGTCACGAACCCCAGATTGAAAACTGCTACCTTGGATCCTTTATCTAGTTATCATTTTTATAGAGCACCTTTATATTGAATGACAAGCCTACAAACTATAATAACTTTTTGGAAAATAATTTGATAATATCTGTTAGAGCTTAAAATTTGAATGTTTTATAAGCCATTTTTCTTATATCTCAAAATCTGAACCTCAGGAAAAAAAGGACAACAAACAGGGGTTTTGGTTCTATTTATTCATATATCATTGGGAACAAGCTAAATGCTTCTGAATGTAAAAGTTATCACATGAGTAGTTACAGAAACAAATTTTTTTAAAGAATTTACATTTTTTTAAAGATTTATTTATTTAATGTTTGTGATTGAGTACACTGTCACTGTCTTCAGACACACCAGAAGAGGGCATCAGATCCCATTACAGATGGTTGTGAGCCACCATGTGGTTGCTGGGATTTGAACTCAGGACCTCTGGAAGAACGGTCAGTGCCCTTAACCATTAGAGCCATCTCTCCAGCCCCAGAAACAAATTTAAATGAGAAAATCAAGTTGTTCATGAGCAAACACACCTCGTGTTTTGAGAATGAGAGGATTGCAGAAACTACTTGGAGGATTAAATAATTGGGCATGTCTCAAGCTCCTAATGAGAATGATAATACAGAGAGAGAGTAGTAGTAGCAATAAAATTTCCATAATTTTACACAGCTTTGTCTCTAATACCATGCTTTAAAGTCCGGAAATATTGTAAGGTGTTAACAATGGTTTCATCAACTATGTGGGAATATAGAGATTAAATCAATGCTTGTTTCTTATAGTTAGTGTGATTTAGAACTCACAATACTTGAATTCTCAGCGAGATACCAACCTTTACTGTCATCTTCATCTTTGCCTACTGCTAACATACTTTTGTATTTGAGATTTAATGCTTATTCAGTTGCCTAGAGTTTACAGTCATTGCTCGGCTCTATCATTCACACACATAACATGTGTGATTTATTTGATTGATGCGAGTGGTTCTATGCAGCACGTTACTTTAAACTCTGGATAGAAAAGAAGAAAGTGGTCCGGGACATATGAGCAGCCCAGTTCCCACCATTGCAGACCTTCTGGTGGGCAAACAGTGAGCACATGTGTTTCAATTGAGCAGAGTTCTCAATTCAAAGATGCAAGTTACTGTGATAGAAAATAATTAAGACAGGTGGAGGTCTCATCTGGTTGCTATTCTGCCTCTCCATGGGATCTTGTATTGTATTATTGATGCCTTTCCCACAGTGAGTTCACCTATGATACACTGTCTTGAGTCATGGAAGCTAATTCTTCTATTTCAATTGTTTCTTCTTTCAATTTGTGCCATAAGATTCATTTGTCCCCACTTAATTTCCCTCAGGGATCAGACATTAGGTGCCCTAAAGCTGTCTAATCCACTGGCTCACTACTTTAGTTTCCTATATTCTAGTTCTGCTGCAAACTGTGGATTCTCTGCCCACAACAAGACAGAATCTGCTTTGTCATGGCTTCTTTGTAGCCTTGTGGCTTTGAAGGAATTGGTTTCAAAAAATCAAATACAAACAAACAAACAAGGAAAGAAAAGAAAAGAATCCTATGGATGCAATGACTTTAAAATCCATATTCTATGGTAGTTGCCTGTGCATTCATTCATTTTTCTTAACTACAAAAAAGAAAAAAATGGAAAAGCGTTTCCATACTTTCTGTGCTGTATAAAAGTTGAAAACAAATTAATAGGAGATACTTCATCCAAAAATTAAGTAACTTCAAATATTATCTCTATTATGCCCTGTAGTGCTTTTTTATTCTAGCTATACATATAATAGTATAATAGAAAGGCTTTTTTTACATATTAGGGAGGGAGATGTTAGTGCTCAAAGTGATTTTCAGCATTGGGCACTATTAGGCAGATTGACTCAATATTCTTCCTTGGATCATTCTTTTGGATGTGTAAATGAAATTATTGATAAGCACTTAACTTATGACTGTATACTCAACATAGTGTTGTGAAAAATATAATTATGTGACTTTAAAAAATTCTAATATTTCAGTTATTAGTACTTATTTAATTATTGACATCATTTACTAATTCAGTTAAAGTGTTTACTCTAAGTATTCAGCTACTATTACGGGGGATTCATAGATGACCCTTGAATAGCTTAATTCAAAATTATTAATTATCTCATAACTCCTATATCTCTGAAACCAAGTAAAAGAAAGTGCATTGATCATATCTATGAAAGATTTTGACTAAGATAAACATAAATTATCTTGAGTTGCCGACATAGATAGTCACAAAACAGTGTTCATGAAGACTGTGCTAGAACAACTCTGCTGTTTTCTACATCGATTATTGATCTTTTTAGCATCTGTTAACCATACTAGAGAGTTTCAACTTGGACCTTCTATGAAATAGAAGTCAGCAGAGTGGGCAGAGACAGCAAGGGAGTGAGTAGCAGGATTTCTGCAACGGCTCACATGCTTTGTAGAACATTTTTTAGAATGCATTTGTATCATATATAGTAAAACAATGAGTGGTTGTAAAAACCAAACATATTAGTCCTCCTGAAGTCACCGTGGTAGTACACTCTGGGACTAGGAGAAATCTGACGAAGACAAGTAGACTTTTACTGCACCTTGTATATTACCACCTGAATGTCCCATTAAATAGATATTTTCACAGCTATAATATAATGTCTTTCTGCCTCAGTCAGTCACTAAGAGCCTCTTATTCTGCCAGCGTAAGAGAAAATATGACTACATAATTTTCACAGACATAAATTCCAAGTTAGTGGAGCCATTAATGACCTGAATGCCTTTAGTTTTGATCTCCTTCTTATAGTACACAGTATACCTGACAATGGAATGGAAATATCTTTCTGTAGAAATTTAGTAGAGGTCACTGTCTCATTTAGAAAGAAAAAAAATACTTGGTTTGGTCTGAAGGCCAATAAAATTTTACTCTGAACATGATCACATTTTAATCTAATTGTTTCGTCTGCGTGTCTACTTTATGTCATTATTATGAATACATTATAGCTCCATGGGAAAGCACTTGTCTACAATGTGTAAGATCCCGTGTTTTATCACCAGCATTGAAGAGGAGAAAAACACAAATAATTACTAAATTTTTCCTATTTTTCTATCACTTAAATTTATTTTTTGGTCAAACTCCATGAGTATAAAGATATTTTTAATCATCTGATGGTCATCTTATACTACTAATAATTTAAAATTAATACATTACTTTATTTTGTGTTTTGTTCGCTGTGTGGCATTGAAACAAGTATGGAGTTTAGAGGACAACTTAAAGCTGTCATTTCTAGCCTCCTACCATGTAGTCCCAAGGATCTAACTTAGGTTACCATGTTCCACAGCACATGTTTCTTTACCTGAAGAACCATCTTGCCAATCTTGAATAAAAATTTTATATAGATCACAAATGAATGTAGACTTTGCTTTTGAGAAACTGAAACACTACGATTCACAATACTAATAAAATGGTAATATCATGTCTATCTATTAAATTTGTCGCAGAATACAATACTCTAAATCTCATTTTATGGTAAAAAGTAATCTTTGTAGGACTATGAAACAATTTCATTGTCCTGGGAAAATTAATTCCCTATTTGTGTATTTGTATAGGAAGATGTTAGTAGTATTTTTCTCTTATAAAACAGGTTCTTTGTCTTTAGAAAATTTTATTTAACTTAGCAAATGTCTAATACAAAACTCCACCTTATTAATATCAACTACTTGGTGATTATATATCGATCAACTTATTTTACCTATAACTTATTGCAAGTTTAATTTCAACTATTTTCAGTTACTTCATGCTATTTTAATAATTTAGTATATTGAGGAAAAATTTATAAGTATAACATTTTCTATTGAGCTGCAGATAACTTACATACCAAAATAAAGTATAAACTAGTATTCCTTTCAAAAGAAGACAAGCAGTAATAGATACTGTAACTTGACTTAGTCCCCCAAGATAAAATAAAGTCTTTATTAACAAATTGATTAAAGAAATGCTGTTTCATTAACTGATCTATTTGTAATTTTCAAATTTCTTTCTTTACACTAGAAAACACACTATATCTTAATAAATATTAAATATATAACATACATACATTTACATGTAAATGCATATGTTTGTGAACTTTGCTTTGGATTTGTTTCTTCAAGACAGGGTCTCACGCTGTAGCTCTGGCAGAGTAACTCCGCAACTCACTGTGTAGACCGGGTTGGCCTTGAACTCACAAATCGGCCGGCCTTTGCCTTAAGATTGTTAGGATTAAAGGCATGTGCACTATACCTGGTTTAAATTAAATGTATTTTAAGAGTTATCTTTACCCGCGTGTTCTTGTCACTCAGTTTGTCATTTATTTTTATTATTGAAAGGAGTTGCTGACCTCCGAGAACATAACATGTCCTGTTGATTACATTTAAAATATTTGTACAAGTGCAATATATCAAATGCAAGTTTCAAGATAAATGGATTGAAATAGAAGAACTGGGCACCATTTCTTTATTTAAGAAAGAACACTTTATTTCTAGCTGATTTCTGTGTGTGAAGTAGTCAGTGAGCGCTCTCCGCATCACCAACTTGCTGAGGCATTGATGTTGATGGCTTCTGCCACTCTCTGCTTCCTCTATTCCAGGCCACATTTCTGGTTTTTGTTTGTTTGCATGCTGATGGGCACCTGCGCCTTCAGTGTGTGAATATCGGGAGTAGGTCTGTGGGATTGAAAGAAAACACATACACGGGTCACCCATCTTCAGAGAGTGCCACCAAGGCTTTACTGAGATCTCCTTACATGCCAGAGGCAAAACCATGGAAAACAACAAGGCAGGTGAAAATCCCCAACCAGGAAAACAGAAAAAGTCTGTGTGATTGAAAGCTCGGGGCCCTATCAGGGGCATAAATAACTTCTTAAAAACAACAAGCTGGAAGGCTCGGTGGGGAAAAAGGGTGCTATGGAAAATCCCAGCCCCAAATCAGGGGCTAAGAGCAGCTGCCAAGGGTGTAAACAATTTCTTGCTATAGCAGGCTAAAAGGCTCAGTGAGGGGGAAGGGAAACACCAAGGTAGGGCCCAACAGCAGGCTTGCTTGATTGATTTTATTTTATTTACTTTGTCATGTTTGCTTAATTTTGTTTTGTTTACTTTGTTTTGTTTCTGTTTTTTGTCTTTACAATTGTTATTTTACCTTTTTCATATTTTTACTTTTGAGATTATAATTACAAGACTATATTATATGCTTATTATTTCAGCATTTCTTCCTTCCTACCCCCCAAACTCCACCATGTAATGCTTCCTACGCTCCTTCAGAGGACTGTTTATTTTATTATTGCATGCATATATATGTGTGTGTAGGTATGTGTGAATACATATGCATATATATGTGTATACATAGACACATACACATATAAATGATGTATTACATATATATTTGTAAATATGATCCACTCAATCCATATTATGTTACTTGTACATCACATCTGACCTTTGGCATTGACAAGCAATTTGTGTGCTTTTCCATGTCTCCAATTCTGTTTTCCTCAGATACAGGTAGTTCTTTGTGCAGGGTTGAGGTCACATGGTCTGGAACCTCACTTTGGCGTGTCTATTGGGAGGGCTCTTGTTCAGCTCATATATGGGCAGTCATGTTAGTGAGGTTTAATGAGTACATCTTCAGGTATTACTGTGAGACATAATCTCACAGCAAACTCTGATTATCTAGTTCTTTACTGTCTTTAATCCCCTCTTCTGCAATGTTTCTTCAGTCTTAAGAATATTGCTCAAATGTATTTATTGAGACTGTGCTCCACAACTCTGTGTTTTGATTAGTTGTTGTTTTCTATCTTTGTCATCTCTGTCTGTTACAAAGACAATTTTCGTTGATGAGGTATGAAGACTACACTTATCTGTGGACATAATGATGGATATTTATGGATTGTTGTTAGGGATTGTGCAGGTTTAGCAAATTGTTGTAGATTCTACTCCAATACCTGTGACTTCACTAGGACTGAGTAGTCAGTTTGATATCCAGATTTCCAGTACCAGCCTTGGTTTTTCCATGGTTGAGTGAATGTTAAGTGTGATCATAGAGCTTTTTGTTACAGTGAAGGTCTGTGTGCCTCTACTGCACCTTTAGGGTTATAATGCATTTTGGTCATTGAGATAATTAATAGATATAATAGCTGAGTAGAAATTTATGTTGCTTAACCAGCTACATTCTTAAATATGTTTGACATCAGGTGAGGAGCTCCAATGCTAGCTCCATAGGGATCAATCAGTGATGCTAAATGCTTACAACATGTAACCTTGATTTGTCTGTTTCCTTTCTTTCTTTCTGATTCCCTATCTCACCAACACTATATCACCTTCAAATCTTTTTGAATAAGAAATTTCTTTGCTCTTTAATTGCTGATGCTCATAGCAAATGTGTTTTAGTTTTAAATGCTTTTTTTTTCTCTACATATGTCTAACTTGTTTTAATTCTTCAGGATTCAGAAGTCATTTGAAAAAGATGTCAGTGTTCTTCACTCATCTAAATCTATGTTTGACATTTCACTATTAGCCAAGAAACGGGATGAATATTGTTTTGGCCTCTTTCCTAAATGTTTCATTTATAGTTATCTAAATGCCAATAAAGTAGGATTCACCTCAGTCTTCATTTCTATTATCCCCATGTCTCTGCAAGATGTATGTTTGTTTCTCTTCTTTATTCTCAGGTTCAGGTTGCTGTAGGCCTCCTGGATCCACTGGTTTATGCCAATAAAGTCTAGGTTTTGTATGAAGCCTGTCTTCGGTTTTGCTTCAGGTACAGATCTACAAACTTGTGTGGTTTCTGTGATCCATGTCTTGATTCCGTTCCTTTGATTAGATTATGCATACTGTCACTGGGCAGTTCACTGCCCCCCTGTCATTGAATATACAGGTTATACGCCATACTCTTACCCATTTCTGATAATGCTTTTAGACCTCACTTCTCTCAAAATGCCTTTTAAATACCAAAATCATTGTTTACACATTTTTATTCCACATTAACCACATCTTACACATTGCTTTATCTGCTAGGATATATTCCCTTTCACCTTTGGATCTTAAGAAATACAACAACCTTGTTGCATCTCTCTCTCTCTCCCCCCTCCACCCCCCGTGTGTGTGTGTGTTTAATGTGAGAGCTTATATGTGCTAGGAATACCTGAGAAATTCTGATAACAACTTTGCGGATACAGTTCTCTTCTTCTACCAACTTAAGTTGGTGGTCTTATCAGTTAGTGTCTTTATCTGATGATAAAGGATGTACTTCAAACTGATGCTTAAGGATTTTTGGTTATGTAATTATGCCTAGTCTTATTGGTTTCTGGTGTAGCTCATGGACTGAGAGTTTCTATTAGAAGCCTACAGCTCTTGGATTAACATCTAGCATATGAAAAAAAAACAAAAAAATTCTAATTTTTGGATGTATATAACATATAGTGTTTATCAAATGGGTGTTATCATTCTACTTTATTTGAAGCTACTGATTCCATTAGCTTACAATATATACAAATATACTTCTATATGTACACTATAAACTATGCTACACTTCAATATTATTAATATTAAAAGGGGCCTAACATATGTTAAAGAATTCATAATGTGCTGTAGAATCCCCTGAATGCATTTCACAGCAGGAAATTTCCCCCAAAATGCCATAAAAACCAATAACAGTTTCAAACTGACTTGAGTGATTGCATTAAAGTCTTTTATTTTCATATCTTCATTTGATTTCTGAGACATAAGCTTTTCTAATGTTCCATAGCTAATTTAATCCTACCTTGTCATATGCTTTTAATAACCAAATTTGCAAAGTGTTTCAGACTACGAATCTTTTAACATTGGACATGTCCCTGTCCTCCTGCGAAGAACTGTAGTGATTCATGAGACAGTGATAAATGAGGGTGTTCTTCTGAAGATGTAATTAGTCTGCAACAGGGTCAGAACAGCTCCTTAGGTAAATGAAACTAAATCAGCTGTGTAGTCTATAATTAACTTACAAGGTATTAGCTCAAGTGTAATGTTATTCATTTTATATGTACCTTATTATTTTCTCCATATGAAAGTTGTAATTTGCTAAGTAATGATTAAAAATTCAGTTTAATATGCTAGTCATACCACCAGAAGGTAATTGTCATACATTTTCACTTTATTCCATTATCCTTTTTATCTGAAATGCAGAAGTTAATGTGCCTCTTTTACCTTGTATATTCAGAAATGAAGAATTCAAAAATTAAGTGCAGATATCCTATGATTTGATTAGTTCCTCCTGGCTTAAGTAAGGTACAACAGGCTTTTTATGTGTGGAATCATTGAAGGCTTGGAGGTTAGTATAATAAATGTTGAGTCAAAACTACATGTGTAATATCCAATCTCCAGTGAGGATTTATGAACAAGCTATTTTGGCCATTTCCCATCCATTTACATACTTTTATTTTATACTGATCCTTCTTCCCCCTTTCATAATTTTCTTCCCCCTTTCCCATCAAAGGCCCCTTTAGAATACCTGGGATTCTATATGTACTCCAAATTAAATATGCATATTTGAAGATTCAATGCTAGGATGCCACATGAGGGAGAATGTGTAATTTTGTTTTTCTAGGTCTGAGCTACCATACTCGGTAAAAGACTCACCAGTTCCATTATTTAACTGCAAATTTCACTTTTCACAACTAAGTAAAAATGAATTACATAAAGATACTTCTTTTGATTGTCCTTCTATTAATTATTGGAATTTAGGTTAGTTCCACATCCTAGTGTCTGTGACTACAGTAACTGTTGGAATAGGTGAGCATATGTATCTGTAGTAGCAAATAGAATATTTAATGGTAAATATAAGTTGATTTATATGGCTCATCTATTTCTTATTTCATGATAAATAAATATCACAGTGATGTTCAATGTGCCTATACCAATCTACAGTCCTACGAATAGTATCAGAGTAGTCTCTGTTCTACACAACCTAAGCATTGTATTTTTTTTCCTTTGACTTGTAACCTTAGCCATTCAGACTGGGGTAGGATGAAATATCAAAGTCTTAGTGAGTACAGCAACCACATGATTCATTTACACTAATATGTTCATACACAGGCAAGGGGGGAGAATAAAATGTAATCAAGGCAAGACTACAATAGAAGTTGTTAAACAGGTAAAGCAGTATGGCATTCTTTTTTTTAAAGATTTATTCATTTATTATATATAAGTACACTGTAGCTGTCTTCAGATACTTCAGAAGAGGGCATCAGATTTCTTTACAGATGGTTGTGAGCCACCATGTGGTTGCTGGGAATTGAACTCTGGAAGAGAAGTCAGGGCTCTTAAACACTGAGCCATCTCTCCAGCCCCCAGTATGGCATTCTTACAAAAGGGAGTAACTATAGCAATGGAGAGAATATGTGGAAATTTTGGTTAATGGTACACTGAAAGAGGAAGGATATAAATGTGCCCATTTATCATAACCAGGTAAGCTTCTGGGCTTTAGATGATGGAACAGAAAGAGGAAGGAATATCTGGAAAAAGAGTGAATGTCAAAAATAGGAGAATAAGAGGAAAGGAGATAAAACCACAAAAGGTTAAATAGGGAACAATAGGAGTAGTCTTGACCTAATATATCCTCCAGTGCATTTGGTAAATGAACAATAGCTGTAGATCTGAGAGGAAAAAAAGAGTGGAGAGGTAGGACAAAGAAGGCAGAGGCCTGGATGCTGATTTTGCTCCTTGCCTGATCCACAACTTTGGGTCCATTGTTATGGTTCCAGTTGTACACTATTAAGTCTTATTTTTCTCCCTCCTCCCTAAAGGGTTCCCAGCATTCTTTTCTGGTGAGTTTTCCTGATTATTCTGTGAACTAGGGATCACCTTTGAAAACACATCCAGCTGCCATTGCTATGTTTGGCTTGCACAGCTTTGCCTTGCCTAGCTGCAGCACTGTGATGGCCCTGTCAGCAATGTCTGAGAATCCTTTGTCCAAAAGTCCCTGTTGGTGCCACTTTGATAGACTTCCTGATAGGCAGGTGTCTTTTCACTCAGTTTTCCTGGTGTAAAATACTTTGGCAGCAGCAAGTACAATCATATGGTAGAGAAAATTTCTGAGTCTCATAATAGAGGAGATTTTTTTTGAATGTAAAATTAGAGAAGTAGGTAATGGCATGATAAAATATTCTTATACCCAGAACCTTGCTGATCCTGGCCCACAGCTCCCTGCTCCCAAACCCCATGGGAGAGAGAGCTGATGGCCCAGACTTGTGGGCAATCCTGAGACTGCAGGGCAGGAGAGACCTCAACTTCTGCCCACCTTTCCCACATCCCTGGCCCAAGAGGAAACTGTAGAGTGCCTCTGGGCACAGGAAGATAGGGGCAGTCAAGCTGCAGGAGCCCTGCAGTCCAGACTGCTCCTGGATCTGAACGGACCTGGTCAAACAGCTCCCTGCACCTACATCCCATGGGAGGGAGAGCTAGAACTTCAGAGGGGCAGACATGCCTGGGAAACCAGAGGAGACTATTCTCTGCCCACATTTCTGACTCTAGAGGAAAATGTCTGGTGTGATCTGGGCGCCCTGTGCACAGGGACCCAGGAGAAGTAGGGGCAGGCCCTTCTGTTTCCCACCCACAGGGTCAGCTGAAAGCTAGTAGACAGGAACAACTACATGCCTGAAAGCAGAACACTCTGCTCCCATAACTGGCTGAAAGAAAACGGGAAAATAGGTTTAGAGCACTCTTGACACACAGGCCTATAGGAGAGTCAAGCCTTTGTCAGAAATACCAAAACAAGGTAACACCAGAGACAACCTGATAGCAAGAGGCAAGTGCAGGAACTTAAGCAACAGAAACCAAGACTACATGGCATCATCAGAGACTAATTCTCCCACCAAAGCAAACACTGAATATCCAAAAACAACAGAAAAGCAAGATCAAGTTTTAAAATCACATTTGATCATGATGATGGAGGACTCTAAGAAAGACATAAAGAACTCCCTCAGAGAAATGCAGAAAAACACAAGTAAATAAGTAGAAGCCCTTAGAGAGGGAACAAAAAAGTCCCAAAAAGAATTACAGGAAAACACAATAAAGCAGGTGAAGGAATTGAAAATGGAAATAGAAACAATAAAGAAAACACAAAGGGAGACAACCCTGGATATAGAAAACAAAAGGAAGAGACAAGTAGCCCTAGATACAGTCGTCACCAACAGAACACTAGAGATAGAAGAGAGAATCTCAGGAGCAGAAGATTCCATAAAAATCATCGACAGAACTGTGAAAGATAATGTAAAACTAAAAAAGCTACTGGCCCAAAACATACAGGAAATCCAGGACACAATGAGAAGATCAAACCTATGGATAATAGGTATAGAAGAGAGTGAAGACTCCCAGCTCAAAGGACCAGTAAATATCTTCAACAAAATCATAGAAGAAAACTTCCCTAACCTAAAGAAAGAGATGCCCAAAAACATACAAGAAGCCTACAGAACTCCAAATAGATTGAACCAGAAAAGAAACTCCTCCCATCACATAATAGTCAAAACACCAAATGCACAAAACAAAGAAAGAATATTAAAAGCAGTAAGGGAAAAAGGTAAAGTAACATATAAAGGCAGACCTATCAGAATTACAACAGACTTCTCACCAGAGACTATGAAAGTCAGAAGATCCTGGACAGATGTCACACAGACCCTAAGAGAACACAAATGCCAGCCCAGGTTACTGTATCCATCAAAACTCTCAATTAACATTGATGTTAATTGATGTTAAAAGATATTCCATGACAAAACCAAATTTACACAATACCTTTCTATAAATCCAGCCCTACAAAAGATACTAAATGGTAAAACCCAACAAAAGGAGGCAAGCTACACCCTAGAAAGAGAAAGAGACTAATCCTCTTGCAATAAAACAAACAGAAGCCAAGCACACAAACATAATCTAACCTCCAAATACAAAGATAACAGGAAGCAACAATCACTATTCCTTAATATCTCTCAACATCAGTGGAGTCAATTCACCAATAAAAAGACGCAGATTAACAAACTGGGTACATAATGAGGACACAGAATTTTGCTGCCTACGGAAATCACACCTCAGAGAAAAGACAGACACTACCTGGGAGTAAAAAGCTGGAAAACAACTTTCCAAGCAAATGGTCTGAAGAAGCAAGCTGGAGTAGCCATTTTAATATCGAATAAAATAGATTTTCAACCAAAAGTCATCAAAAAACATAAGGAAGGACACTTCATATTCATCAAAGGAAAAGTCGTCCAAGATGAACTCTCAATCCTAAATATCTATGCTCCAAATACAAGGGCATATACATACATGAAACAAACCTTACTAAAGCTCAAAGCACACTTTGCACCTCATGCAAAAATAGTAAGAGATTTCAACACCCCACTCTCATCAATGGGCTGATCATGGAAACAGAAATTAAACAGAGACATAGACAGACTAACAGAAGTGATGAAACTAATGGACTTAATAGATATTTATAGAACATTCTATCCTAAAACAAAAGGATATACATTCTTCTCACCACTTCATGTTACTTTCTCCAAAATTGACCATGTAATCAGTCATAAAGCAGGCCTCAAAAGATACAGAAACATAGAAATAATCCCATGTGTCCTGTCAGACCACTCCGGACTAAAGCTGGTCTTCAATAAAAATAAGGAAAGAACGGCGACATATACATGGAAGTTGAGCAATGCTCTGCTCAATGATAACCTGGTCAAGAAATAAAGAAAGAAATTGAAGACTTCTTAGAATTTAATGAAATGAAGGTACAATATACCCAAAATTATGGGACACAATGGAAGCTGTGCTAAGAGGAAAACTCATAGCTGTGAGTGCCTGCAGAAAGAAACATGAAAGAGCATATATCAGCAGCATGACAGCACACCTAAAAGCTCTAGAACAAAAAGAAGCAAATACACCCAGGACAAGTAGAAGGCAGGAAATAATCAAACTCAGAGCTGAAATCAACCAAGTAGAAACAAAAGGACTATACAAAAGTCAATAGAACCAAAAGCTGTTTTTTGTTTTTTATTTTTTGTTTTTTGTTTTTTTTTTTTTTGAGAAAATCAACAAGTTAGATAAATCCTTAGCCAAACTAACCAGAGGACACAGAAAGAGTGTCCAAATTAACAAAATCAGAAATGAAAAGGGAGAGATAACAACAGAATAAGAGGAAATTTAAAAAATCATCAGATCCTACTACAGAAGCCTATATTCAACAAAACTTGAAAATCTGGAGGAAATGGACAATTTCATAGACAGATACCTGGTACTGAAGTTAAATCAGGAACAAATAAAGCATTTAAACAACCCCATAACTCCTAAATAAATAGAAGCAGTCTTTAAAGTCTCCCAACCAAAAAGAGTCCAGGTCCAGGTGGGTTCAGTTCAGAATTCTATCAGACCTTCATAGAAGACCTTATACCAATACTGTCCAAACTATTTCACAAAATTGAAACAGATGGAAGGTTACGGAATTCCTTCTATGAAGGCACAATTACTCTTATACCTGAACCACGCAAACACCCAACAAAGAAAGAGAACTTCAGACCAATTTCCCTTATGAATACTGAAGCAAAAATACTCAATAAAATTCTTGCAAACCAAATCCAAGAGCACATCAAAACAATCATCCGTCATGATCAAGTAGGCTTCATCCCAAGTATGCAGGGATAGTTTAATATAAGGAAGTCCATCAACGTAATCCACTATATGAACAACCTGAAAGATAAAAACCACATGATCATTTCATTAGATGCTGAGAAAGCATTTGACAAAATTCAACACCCCTTCATGATAAAAGTCCTGGAAAGAACAGGAATTCAAGACCCATACTGAAACATAGTAAAAGCCATGTACAGCAAACCAGCAGCTAATATTAAACTAAATGGAGAGAAACTTGAAGCAATCCCACTAAAATCAGGGACTAGGCAAGGCTGTCCACTCTCTCCCTACTTGTTCAATATAGTTCTTGAAGTCCTAGCCAGAGCAATAAGACAAGAAAAGGAGATCAAACAGATACAGATTGGAAAGGAGGAAATCAAAATATCACTATTTGCAGATGATATGATAGTATATTTAAGTGATCCCAAAAGTTCCACCAGAGAACTACTAAACCTGATAAACACCTTCAGCAAAGTGTCTGGGTATAAAATTAACTCAAATAAATCAGTAGCCTTCCTCTACAAAAAGGAGAAACAAGTTGAGAAAGAAATTAGGGAAATTACACCCTTCGTAACAGTCCCAAATAATATAAAATACTGCGGTGTGACTTTATTCAAGCAATTGAAAGATCTGTATGATAAGAACCTCAAGCCTCTGAAGAAAGAAATTGAAGAAGATCTCAGAGATGGAAAGATCTCCCATGCTCATGGATTGGCAGGATTAATATAGTAAAAATGGCTATTTTACCAAAAGTGATCTATAGATTCAATGCAATCCCCATCAAAATTCCAATCCAATTCTTCATAGAATTAGACAGAACAGTTTGCAAATTTATCTGGAATAACAAAAAACCCGGGATAGCTAAAACTATCCTCAACAATAAAAGGACTTCTGGGGGAATCACTATCCCTGAACTCAAGCAGTATAATAGAGCAGTAGTGATTAAAAAAAAAACAAAACAAAACAAAAAAACACTGCATGGTATTGGTACAGAGACAGACAGATAGATCATTGTAAAAGAATTGAAGACTCAGAAATGCACCCACACACCTATGGTCACTTGATTTTTGACAAAGGAGCCAAAACCATCCAATGGAAAAAAGATAGCATTTTCAGCAAATGGTGCTGGTTCAACTGGAGGTCAGCATGTAGAAGAATGCAGATCGATCCATGCTTATGACCCTGTACAAAGGTTAAGTCAAAATGGATCAAGGACCACCACATCGAACCAGATACACTCAAAGTAATAGAAGAAAAAGCGGGGAAGCATCTCGAACACATGGGCACTGGTGAAAATTTCCTGAACAAAACATAAATGGCTTATGCTCTAGATCAAGAATCGACAAATGGGATCTCATAAATCTACAAAGCTTCTGTAAGGCAAAAGACACTGTTGTTAGGACAAAATGGCAACAATCAGATTAGGAAAAGATCTTTACCAATCCAACAACAGATAGAGGGCTTATATCCAAAATATAGAAAAAAACTCACAAAGTTAGATGGCACTGAGACAAATAACCTTATTAAAAAATGGGGTTCAGAGCTAAACAAAGAATTCACAGCTGAGGAATGCCGAATGGCTGAGAAGAACCTAAAGAAATGTTCAACATCTTTAGTCATAAGGAAACACAAATCAAAACAACCCTGAGATTTCACCCCACATCAGTTAGAATGGCTAAGATCAAAACTCCGGCGACAGCAGATGCTGGCGAGGATGTGGAGAAAGAGGAACACTCCTCCATTGTTGGTGGGATTGCAGACTGGTACAATCATTCTGGAAATCAGTCTGGAGGTTCCTCAGAAAATTGGACATTGCACTACCTGAGGACCCAGCTATACCTCTCTTGGGCATATACCCAAAAGATGCCCCAACATATAACAAAGACACATGCTCCACTATGTTCATAGCAGCCTTATTTATAATAGCCAGAAGCTGGAAAGAGCCCAGATGCCCTTCAACAGAGGAATGGATACAGAAAATGTGGTATATCTACACAATGGAATACTACTCAGTTATCAAAAACAATGACTTTATGAAATTCATAGGCAAATGGTTGGAACTGGACAATATCATCCTGAATAACGTAACCCAATCACAGAAAAACACACATGGTATGCACTCATTGATAAGTGGTTATTAGCCCAAATGCTTGAATTACCCTAGATGCACAGAACACATGAAAGTCAAAAAGGATGACCAAAATGCGAATGCTTCACTCCTTCTTTAAAAGGGGAACAAGAATACCCTTGGGAGGGAATAGGGAGGCAAAGTTTAGAACAGAGGCAGAAGGAACACCCATTCAGAGCCTGCCCCACATGTGGCCCATACATATACAGCCACCCAATTAGACAAGATGGATGAAACAAAGAAGTGCAGGCTGACAGGAACTGGATGTAGGATCTCTCCTGAGAGACACAGCCAGAATACAGCAAATACATAGGCAAATGCCAGCAGCAAACCATTGAACTGAGAACGGGACCCCTGTTGAAGGATTCAGAGAAAGGACTGAAAGAGCTTGAAGGGGCTCGAGATCCCATATGAACAACAATGCCAACCAACCAGAGCTTCCAGGGACTAAGCCACTACCCAAAGACTATACATGGACTGACCCTGGGCTCCAACTGCATAGGTAGTGATGAATGGCCTAGTATGAGCACCAGTGGAAGGGGAAGCCCTTGGTCCTGCCAAGGCTGGATACCCAGTGAACAGGATTCTTGGGGGAGGGTTCTAATAGGGGAAGATGGGGAAATGAACCCATATAAAAGGGGAGGGAGAGGGGTTAGGGGTATGTTGGCTTGGAAACCGGGAAAGGGAATAACATTTGAAATGTAAATAAGAATTAATCAATTTAATAAAGTAGGAAAAAAATTAAAAAAATATACTTATCCCCACCTATCCTTATTTCCCAAATATTCAACTGGTATATTAGTTAATGTTTGTATTTCAATGATAAAATACCATAACCACAAGCAACTTGGAGAACAGAGGGTTTATTTTATCATACAGCATGTAGTCCATCATCCGGTGAAGTCAAAGAAAGCAGTCAAGGCCTGAATTTGCCAAGAAATGCTGCAGAGTCCATGGAAGAGTGGTGGTTAATGCTTTGTTCCTCATGACCTGTTTGTACAACCCATGATCATCTGCCCAATATTGGTACTGCTCTTAGGGAAGGGGCTCGCTGACGATAATCATTAATTAATAAAATGTACCACAGGCTTATCCACAGGCCAATCTGGTGGGGATATTTTCTCAATGGATGATCTCTCTTCCCAAATGAGATTAGCCTTTCCCCCTCCCCCTGCCTCTATGAGGATGCTCCCCGACCCTCCACCCCACTCCTGCCTCAGCACCCTAGCCTTCCCCTACTCTGGGTCATTGAGCCTCCAACAGGACCAAAGGGTTCCCCTCCCAGTGATACCCAATAAGGCAATCCTCTGATACATATGCAGCTGGATCCATGATCCCTCATGAGTACCCTTCGGTTGGTGGTTTAGTCCATAGGAGCTCTGGGGGGTCTTGTTGGTTGATATTGTTGATCTTCCTATGAGTCTGTAAACCTCTACAGCTCCTACAGTCCTTGCCCTAACTTCTCCTTTGGGGTCCCCTCGCTCAGTCAAATGTTTGGCTGTGTACATACACATCTGATTGGTCAGGCTTTGGCGGAGCCTCTCAGGGGACAGCTATACCAGTCTCCTTATTATATTATTATTATACTTCTTGGTATCAGCAATGCTATCTAGGTTTGGTATCAGCAGAAGTGATGGATCCCTAGGTGGGGCAGTCTCTGGATGGCCATTCCCTTTATTTAGTCTCTGCTCCACTCTGTCCCTACATTTCACTTCTACAGGAGGAATTCTCAATTAATATTTTTGAGGTGGGTGGACGGCCCCATCCCTCAACTGGGTGCTGTGTCGATCCACTGAATATGGTCCCTACAGGTAATCTCTCCCATTTGTTGGGTATTTTAGCTATTGTCCTGTCTTTTGGGTCCGGGGAACCTCTTGGGTCCCTGGCATCTGGAACTTTCTAGCTACCACCTGTTCCCCCTCCAGCACTGGTACATACCTCATTTCAAATTCCTGACCCTCTGAAATTCTTCCTCATCTCCTCCTTTATCTGAACTGGCCCCCCTCTTTTCCTCTCCCACCGTCTCTCCCTCCTAGATCCCCCCTCTACTTCTCAGAGATTATTTTCTTCCTCTTCAAAAAAAATAATAATAAGACCAAGGATTATACGTGCAATTCATTCTCTATATCTTGCCCACGTTTTCAAGGCTCTTTGAACCATACCCTTACCATCTATGTCCACAAACTAGCATCTGGACATGCACCTCCATAACTTTATGTATATTGTATGCCTTCTTGGAAAAGCATTTGACTGGTATTATTTTGTTTTTGTTTTATTTCCCCTATTAAAAAACTTAAATAGCCACTCATGATTTCTAATGACATCCAAAAAGAAGCAAATTGTATATTATTAATATATTAAGACAGCCACAATGACTGTCACAGCACAGGAATTAATAAATGAGAAAGAAACTGACAAGACAGTGTACAATGGTGGCAGGTTGAAGAGGGTAGAGACATAAAGGAGGAAATAGTAGTAAGAGGAAAGGAAATAGAAGTGTTTAAAAATAGAGAAAAAATTGTTTAAAAACAAAGAAATGATACTTTGGCATGGACAAAAGCATCTGAATGTAAAGTACATGTGGAGTGAAGTGAGAAGGAGAACTGAAATGTGGAAGAAAACCAGGAAAGCAGAGAAGGAAGAAGAGACTTTCAGGGACAACACAATGTGGTGGGATGGAGTGCAGAGATGGGGTTTTAGAAAAAAAGGAAAATGACATTTGTAAAGAATGTAACACTTTGTCCTAGAGAGATCCCTGCCCAAACTGCAGTGTGCCAGAATATTATTGCTATAACTGTGATCCAAACTACCAAATTTTCTACCATTTTAAGTGACATATAAATATCCTCCCTGTTAAAGAATAATAGCCTTAAGATTTTTTCCTAACATATATGTTTTTCCTATCATATATGGAACAGGAAGGACTTATGAGAATGAAATAGATTACTGATGTTATATACTAAAATTGGATGAATTGAAATACTAGTGATTTTTAAATATCATTGGTACAGATTTTACATTATTTGAATATTTTTTATTAATTCACTTTACCTTATATGAATTCTTTCTCGATAAATTTATCTTTCAGGCTGATGAAACCTGTTGATGTTATTGTAGCACCTGCAAAGAGAGAAAGACAGGAATCATTGCAACATAATTCTTGTTACAACAATTTGAGTCAGAAAATATTCTTGGTAACATCCTTATTTAAACTCATAGACCTACTCAGAGAAAAATAGCAGTTTAATTTTTTTTATCAAAACAAGAACCATCTCTTATAAGCTTTATACTAGTAGACAGTTGAAGTTTCCTATATATGACATGTTCACGTCTAACAATTCTTATACTGTTAAGAAAATAATTTAATTTTCTCATTCGTTGACTTTTCAGGAGTAATGGCTAAGTTATAGAGATAGCAATGGTGTGCTAAGGAAAAGAGCAATGTTTAATAATACGTTCAAATAAAATCTGTTTTCGTTAATTTATTTGTTTATCCACTTTAAATCCTGATCACAACGCACACACTCACACACACACACACTTTCCAGGCTCTGCCTTCATAGTGTAAGGCCATTTGTTTTGTTTTGTTTTGTTTCTGTTTTTTTCATTTTTGTTAGTCTCAAACACATGAAGTATCAGAGCTTTCCTGGTCTTCTTGAATCATAAATATAGTTGGTTAAGTGTGCACAGTAGGTTCCAATTTCTCTATTTAATAATTATAGTTTTGAAATCTATATGATCACTCTGCCCCCACACCCTCACCCTCCAATTTTTCTTTCCCTTTTGCTTCATTGTATTATCCTATGATGAGTATCGTGGAAAGTATTTATGAAGCTTCAAATCTGGGGGTAGAAAGAGTAAAAGTCCTGATTTCGAAGCTTTTAACAAATAATTTGGCACTCATTGAGAAAACCATTCATTACTTCTTCTTTCTTTTAGAGTGATCTTCTAAATCAATTCTAATTAATCTTCTTTAATCTGATGTATACTCTTACCTGATGCAGTTTTTTTTTTAACGGAATATTTGCTCGTCTTGTGTGTTTGCAAAGTGTCTTGTATTAGTCATCGTGAGACACCGAGAATGATGTGTAAAGTGCTGTCGTTTTACATGCAAAGGTCACTGACACGCAAACCCTATTTTGATCCTGATATTAAGGGGCCCACATGGACCTATCTTTTCAGCAGTCCTCACAGAAAATAAGCTGAGATACACTCAGAGATTTTTTTAAAGAATTGAGGGAATATGAAGTTTTTAAAATTAGGGCACTTTTTTTTGTACCAACAGATGAAATTCATGGAAGTCTTCTGGATGTGGTTAGTGCACAAGACGGCAGTTCACATCCCAGGAAGATGCCTTCTTCATAATGCTTCCCAACAGAGAATCTGGGCTATGTGCACCCACCTCTGGCAGGCAAAATCACGATCTCCAGATTAGAATGTTAGACTCATTGGCCTTTTCAGGAAGAAGCAGCGACAGTTGATTCTGGCAGCCAGGCAAAAGCTGTAAAATGCAAAACTAGAAAAAATTATACAGAAAATCTCTACAGTGTTCTAAGAGGGTGCAGATCTTAATTAAGAAAATAATGTTGGAGCCAGTGCAAGACTTTTCAGGAGAGATTGACAGCTCAGACTTGCAGAGGGTCTTTTAGGAAAGATGACCATGACAGAGCAGAGCAAGTGCAATCGGAGCCTCTGGAAAGAGTGCTTACAGAGGCCATGGCTGTCTGAGCCTCAAAATACATGGGTGCTGGATCCACACTCAGAGTCCTCTACTCGAGCTCTTTGTGTGATCTTTACCTGTGTGCCGTCTTTCCAGCTCCGCAAATGACATTCTTAATGCAGCATTTCCCACGGGGAAAACCCTGGACAGCTCGTGACACTGCTCTCTCTAGAACGCCCACGAGCTGTTCTGTGGATTCAGATGAAACCACAATCGAGCTGCTTTAGTCCTATCTGTCGCATTTATTTTATTTTAAATTCGTTACCATGTTCGTAGTCTCGTATCCACTAGAAGTCTTTACTAGTGCTCAATGATAACCCTGTACATGATGTCAGGCTATGTCTCTCTTTAAAAAAAATATTCTGTAGTTAGCATTGTTACTATCGTTTGATTTTATGCACAATCGATTAAAAAATGAGATAGAGCTCGAAATGAGCCCGCGGAGAAGAAAACTATGAACAAACCACTCATCAATTGGCACCTGAAACAATGAGTTATGCAAACTGCATCACAAAACTGTAAATGGTAAATCTGTACATTAGCATATCAGCAAACTGTCAAGAGCGGTGAGATTGTGCAGACAGAACAAATGCGAGAGTATGATAGGAATTACGAAGACAAAAATCTTTGGAAATGAAATTTTATTAGACTGATGACTTTTGTAACTTCCCCTAGAGCCTTTTAGGCTAGATATCTTCGCTAATTTGGGTCATGAACTTTTGCGAAATTTTCCAACAAAGCACAGTCGCATCTCTCCTAAGCCAATTGAGTTATTTCACGACAATTGTCATACAATGTTTGCAAAATAAATTACTATTGCTTTTGCCAAAGGCAAGGATGGGACCAGCCCATCTGAGCTATTATTAAAATTTCATGTTCACAGCAAAGTCCATAGCATGTGGCCTAAAGCATCAGAGCAGCAACGGAAAGGCTAAGACCAAATGCTCTATTCAAAGTCAAACAATCAAAACAGACAAAAACAAAGAGACAAACACATGGACTGATAAAAAAAAATTAACTGACTTAAGTGTTACTATGGACTCTGTCAGAAAACCAATTACAGATACCTGTATCAAAAAACAAAAAAAAAATAAAAAAATAAAAACAAAACAAAAAACAAAAAACAAATGTAGTGACTTGTGGAATATGTTCCACTTCAGTGAAACCCACAAATGGGTCACAGAAGAGAGATATGCATTCAGTGTCATTGGTATGCTTCTTTAACATTTATATTATAAGCAGTTAGCAAAAACAATTTTACTAGTTTTATTGGGAACCCCAGTGGTAGATCGTGAGCATTAATAAATATAGGCTGTGTTGTACGGTTAAAGAGATACTCTTGATACCCAGTCACGTGCTGTGACTCTTCATTTTGTGGCAGCATGCAAATTCTGATCTTAATGAAGTATTGTAGAAAATCAATAGTGTGGAGATGAGTGAAGGGCGTGTACAAAGTACAAAGCACAAAGCTTTCTGGTGCACTGCAGGAGGAGTTGCGTGGCAGCTGCTAGCCAAGCTTTTACATTGTCGAATCACTGCTTCCACCAGGAAGATTATTTATTACATGAGTTTGAAATCATACAAGAAATACTTTTCAAAACCTTCCAGACACGGGTGTCAAGTAACCTGCTCAAATTTCTGTTTCAGCATTATCTATAAAACAGGCTTTGGAAATATGATTTGCAGTATAATTCGCCTTTATTAAAACATAGCTCAATGATTTTAGTCAATTTACCATATCACAAAATTATCAATTTTTGCCTTATTTCATAAGCAATTTTAATGACTATATTTTCTTCCTCCTCTTTACTGCCATAGACCAAGGAAAGCACTGCAGTGTCAAGTTAGACTCCTCTTGTCTTGCGTTTATTGAGATATAATTGGTATACAATCAATTATGTGATATTAATATCCTATAATTTGGTAAGCATGGACTTTATATATTCTGCTATTGTTATAACAAGCAGTAAATATATTTAACACTTCTGAAAGTGTTTATGGAAAATCCAGCATCTTAAAATTTAAGTGTACTTAACCTATCATATATTGCAACTTCAGAAATCACATTGAACAGCAGATCTCTGCAACTTAGTCATCTTCATAACCATTGAACAAGTCCATAGTGCTTTCCTCCCTTCTCCTGTCCCATACCTGCAAAGTTCTCTTTACTCTCCACTTCTATATATGCATCTCTATAAATAAATTGTTGTGAAAAATGGCCTGAACATAGGGCAAAAATGTCTTTATAAGACTCTGATTTGCGGATTTGGGTATATATATATATATATATATATATATATATATATATATATATATGATAAATGTCTAGGCTATAGTGTACTTGCTTGTAATTTTTGTGTGAAAAATCCACCATACATTTTATAACAGAGCCACTATGCTACATTGCCACTAACAACATACAAGAAAAGAATGTGTAAATTACCAAAACTCACATGTTCTTTCATAATAGCAATCCTAACAGCTTTAAGGTGTTAGCTTGTTGTGTTTAGCTGATATGAAGCAATGCTTAATATATTAATCACTTTCTCTTTTGTGGAGAAACGTCTATTCAAGATTCCCAATGTTTAACTGCTTTTAATTTCCATGCTTTATAGTTTTAGAAGTTCCATATAAATTTTGGAAAACCTCATATTAAATATGTAATTCATAAACATTTTCCAGGATTTTGAAGATACTGCTCTCATGTTGCTGATCAATCCCATACCTGGTAGATACATTTTAGTGGAACGTAATCCCAAATCTTTATTTTTACTTTCATTGTCTATCCTTTTAATGAGGGCCTCCACGGAGTAGTTCCAAGAACAAGAAGGTTTGGGTTTTGTTCTGGAATATTTAGAACATTATATCTTAGTTTTTTTTTTTTTGAGTCTATTTTGAAGCAATCTTTTGTGATGTAAGATAATAGTCTAAATTTGTTCTTCTGGATTCCAATATCTAGTCTTCCTAAAACCACTTGAACACATTTTCCTTTTCTAGGGTCTATTCTTGGCACCCCTGCTGAAGATCTGCTGCTTGCATATGTGCAGATTAACTTCTGAGCTTTCCGTTCTCCTGCACTGGTCTCTGTACCTGCCTTATGTCCTTGTTGTACTATCTTGATTGCTGTAGGAAGTGTGAAGTCTCGGATTTGTTCAAAGTTGTTCTGCCAATTTGTGTATTTTTTTATGATTCCATATGAATCCGAGAATTGTTTATTTCTCTTTCTTTAAAAGCACTTTTGAGATTATGTTAAAGATATCACTGAATATGCAAAGTCTGTTTTAGGGCTGAGGACAGTCATACACCACTAAGTCATTTAACTTATGATCGTAAGAGGTTATCTATTTGTTTCTTAATTATTTATCAGGGTTTTCCGTTTTTTTTAGAAGCCATGTTCTGAATAGATTTTTTCTATGTGTTTTACCCTTTTTTTGCTATTAGAAATGGAACCATTTCCTTAGTTTTATTTTTGGATAGGGTGTTGTTTGTTTATAAAACACTAATACTCATGTTGGTGATCAGGATAGGCAATCTTGCTTTTCAGCCTTATACATAGACAAGAAGTAACATCAACTAAGAAATTGTTCCTGTCTGATTGCCATATCTATATCTATATCTATATCTATATCTATATCTATAGCTATAGCTATATCTATAGCTATATCTATATCTATATCTAGATAGAGATAGAGATAGATAGATAGATAGATAGATAGATAGATAGATAGATAGATAGATAGATAGATAGGTAGGTAGGTAGGTAGATAGATAGATAGATAGATAGATAGATAGATAGATAGATAGATAGATAGATAGATAATAGATCTGCAGAACATTGCCTTGACTGAAGATTGATGTGAGAAGGCTCAGTAAGTGGTGCAAGTCCTCCTTGGGTGGTTTGGGCTGCATGATTAAACTGGCTGAGTGTGAGTAGGGGAAGCAAGCCAGTAGCCACCATTCCTCCATGGTCATTCTTCAGTTGTTGCCTCCACATTCCTGCATTAGTCCCTGCCTTGACTTCTCTCAGTGATGAACCATAATTATACTATAAGTCAAATAAATCCTTCCCTTCTCCAAGTTTGTTTCAGTCACTGTTTATCACAGCCTAGAGAAGCAGACCAGTACAATTATAAATTCTATATAGTTATTGAATGTTTTGTTTTTCCAATTTTGTATTTTCTCTGTAGCTCATATCATCATCAAACAGATGAGTTTTCTTTGGCATCTGTAATTTGAACAACTTCTCTTCCTCCTTTTTCTCCTCCTCTTCCAATTCTTTTTCAGTTTTCCCTTTGTTAAATGCTTTGGCAGAGACTGTCAATTGTATGGTAAATGAAAGTTGTTACAAGGAGCATCCTTTCTCACAAACAGCTGAGAAGCACTCAATGAAAAACTCAGCTTCCTTAATCATCAGGGAAATGCAAATCCAAGCAACCCTGAGATTCCACTTTAAACCTGTAAAAGATTTTTATGTTCAATTTCTATTTCCATATAACTAGTTGTTCAGTGGGCCATCTCTGTCTTCTTCTAGATCACTGAATTGACTTATGAGAATGAAATTGAATTCATTATCAGGCAACCTGTAGATCTCCATTCCCTTAGGGTCAGTCATACACCCTGTTAATTTCCTTTGCAGGTTTCTTTTATTTTATTTAAATAACCTATGTTTCTTTCCTTTTAAAATGGTATTTGTACTTTTTAAGAAATACTTCTGTCTTCATAGACTGTCTTTGATGGGAAAAAAGTGACCAATAAGCGCAGCTACAGTAATAAGAAAGGGATGGTCTATGGGAGGTTCCCCTTTGCTGTTACAGACAATGAGATGTCACACTTGGCAGGACTCAGAAAGTGGCCAGAGCAGTTTCAGGTTGCTCTGTCATTAGACAAAATAGTTTGTGTCCGCATGGTGTCTGATAAAACTTCCCCTTGCTTCTAGTTCCTCCAGATAGTGTTACTATGTACATTGTTTTTTTTTTTTTTTTTTTGGTTCTTTTTTTCGGAGCTTGGGACTGAACCCAGGGCCTTGCGATTCCTAGGCAAGCGCTCTACCACTGAGCTAAATCCCCAACCCCTACTATGTACATTGTTACATTCTTTCCATGTTCCCTGTGAGATAGAACAGATACAATCATTTCACATGTCTCTGAAATGTAATGAGCAAACTCCTAAGTCTCTTCCTTGTTAGAGCAAACATATGCTTTGGAAAGCCATCCTTGTGTTCACTGTGTTGTCATGGGTGGGGGCAAACTTTTTCTCTCTTATACATTTAATAAACAAATAATAAAAAATACTGTTTCCTGAGAGCAGATACCCAAGATTTCTGTTGATCCTCCCATGGTTTCCAAAACATTTCCATTCTTTTCTTTCTGCTCATTTGCAAGCAGACCCTTCTCCCACTGTTTATGGCTGGAAAATGCCTGTCTCACCACTCCCTACATTTATCTTCAAAGAAATTTCCAGTAAATAACCATACAAACTAACATTGTTTCTAGCAAAGTCCTAAATCACCTATCAGTAATTGCTGTTATTGCTGAGTAGTGTATGTACGTATGTGTGTGTGTGTGTGTATGTATATGTGTGTTTGTGTGTGTATATATATATATATATATATATATCTTCAATCATACAAAGTCCAGTTACTTCTTATATTAGTTACTACATGAATAATGCACACATTCCATCTCTTGTCTAATAAAATGCCTTCTCAGATAAACTTTATACAGTTGTACATTTATTATGGGTTAGATGCATTGGAGAAGAAATTTGAGGTCACATTGGTAAGTATATGTCAAACTTAAAAGCTGAGAAAGTTTGTAAGTGACTTGTCCATTTGATGTTCCTATGATAAATGTATTCTGCTCACATTTCATTTCATATCCTGTCACCTTGTAACTTCATCATTTTGAGAGGGCTCTCTCTCTCTCTCTCTCTCTCTCTCTCTCTCTCTCTCTCTGTGTGTGTGTGTGTGTGTGTGTGTGTGTGTGTGTGTTAATTATATGGAGATGGTACACTTTACTTTTTCATATGTAGGATGATAGATACATGAATAGTAAGATATAAGAGATATATGAAAGATAGATGACACAAAGATGTTAAATAAATAGATGATTAACAGGTGATATTGAAATATGCTTGATAGAGATAGATAGATGTCAGATAGAAAAAGGACAGTTGAGAAATGGATGACATACAGTCCACAGATTACAGAAGATGGTTGATAGATAGGTGACATGTGCATAGATCTATCTTCTAATGTTTCTCAATTTCTTTTATCAGTGTAATAAAATATTCACTGTAGATGTCTTTCATTCTCTTGGTTGGGTTCTCTTCAAGATATTTTTTATTTTGTATGAATAATATGAACAAGATTATTATCATTATTGGCTTCTATAAGTTTGTCCATGGTTTAATAGGCCTTGTGACTAGCAAGTCTACATATATAAGAGCATTTTCTATATTAGGTAATAATTTTTTCTCCTTTCTAATTGGAATTCCTTCCTCATTATTTTAAACTACTTTCTTGTTTCTATAATCTTCTATGGAAGATTTGTACATAAATGGTAAAAAATAGCCTTCTCTATTGTTATATCAATTGTATGAGAAATAAAGGAAGACATTTGTGGCTACAAAGCCGCTCTTTACATGCATTTGCCAATAGAGAAATGTAAAATTAATTTCTATATATTTGTGAGATTGTTTGATAATGTTATCTTTCTCATTAAGTAGTAGTGTTTTGAGTACTTTTGGTTTTGTTTTGCTTTAAGTTTAGATTGCCTGGGTAGAGTGTGCATTTTCTTAATTTACCTTAAAAACATCCAAGGAACATGAGCTAGGGAATTCATTTTTTTTTTCTGCTAGGATCAACTTACTAGGAAATGGTAACCCAAAGGAGAGGCTTACTTTAAGAAAATTACATATTTGTTTTTGGTTAGATAGTCAAAAAGTCAGTCTAAACTACCATCTGTTTCAGTGTTCAAAAATGTATTATAATAGGTGGCTAAATATACCTAATGTTTAAGAGATGCAGCCTAACATTTTATAGTAAAACTGTTTCATCTCACTATTGCTATGAAGAGACACCATGACCAAGAGTACTCTTAAAAAGGAAAGGGATTAAATAGGGGCTTGGTTACAGTTCCAGAAGCTTACCCCATTATCATCATGGCAAAGCGCATATTGGTATGCCAGGCACTGGAACAGTAGCGGGAGCTGCTTTCTGATTCACATACAGATGGCAGGAGGAGAGAGAACTGTACCTGTCAAGGGCTGCTTCAACAAGGCATACTTCCTAATCCTTCTCAAAGAGTGCCATTCCCTGAGGAATAAGAATTCAAATAGATGAGACTATTGGGCCCACTTTAATTAAAAACACAATAAGTTTCTTTTTTGTTGTATTTTGACAAATACCACACTTTAAGTAAATAAATAATTAATTTCCATACTAATACAGGAGATGGAAAATTTTTAATTATGTAAGTTAAAAGGAGTTCAATGAATGCATAGTTACTTATATGTTATTCATACCTTCATAAAGAGGTTTAAAAGGAATAAAGGAGGAAGAACAACTGTGGAGTGAGATAAATCTCTCTCTCTCCTCTCTCTCTCTCCTCTCTCTCTCTCTCTCTCTCTCTCTCTCTCTCTCTCTCTCTCTCTCTCCACACACACACACACACACACACACACATTCCCTAATAAAATAACACTCTTCTCAAAGAAACATTGACACTGTAATATGAGGTAGAAATCACTAATGAGCTGTAATTAAAGATAGTACTTTGGGAGTTATACATAAATTAATCAATTCTTGTCAATTATATCTACTTTACTACAGTTCTTATTTTACTCTATAAGTAGCTCTTCTAGTTACAATAGTAACATCACACTAGTTTACTTAACTGAATTTATTTCTAGTTAACTGTACAAGGCAGAACATAAATTTATTGGTGAATAGAAGTTGATGAAGAAAAACATATTAGGTTAAGGATTAATCTAAAATAACCCATAGAAATACAATAAAAAGGATGTTGTGACTTAAGGAATGTTTTTGAATAATAAAAAATGTTAAAAATATTTAAATAAAAAATAAATAGGAAAAGAACTCAAATTACTTCTATTTTTAGATGACATGGTTTTATACGTAAGAGTTCCCAAATTTTCTCCCAGAGAGCTTATAGAAATAATAGACCACTTCAGCCAAGTGGCAGAATATAAAATCAGTAGCCTTCCAATATACCACCAAAAAACACACTAAAAAATAAATCATTTTCATACTATTATTTACAGCATCAAAGACAATAAAATACCTTTCAGTAAATTTAACCAGAACTGTTATGGAACTTTACAATGAAAATTTTACATATCTGAAGGAAGAGCATGAGAAAGAAAATGGATAGGGAGCCTGTGTTCATGCATCCATAGAATTAACATTTTGAAAACGACAATTCTGGCAAAAACAATTTTCAGAATCAACATAACTTCAGTAAACATACCTACAACTGTCTCCATAGAAATAGAAAAAAAGGTAAATAAAAAAATAGAAATAAAAAAAGAAAAAATTACTATGGAAGATGAAAAGAGCCAGGCTAGTCAAGGAAATGTTTAACATATAGCACAATTGCTATTCAAGACTTCAAGAAATATGATAAAGCTATAGTTACAAAAACAATAGGGTACCAGAACAGGAGCATATATATTATATATCAATATATTATATATTATGAACATATAAATTATATACATTTATATTACATATAATATATGTTATATAACACGTTTGTGTACATTTATATATTATATATTACATATTTATATATGTAAAACAATGGAATAAAATAGAAAACCAAACCTGAGTATAAACAAATAGCCATCTGATATTTGATAGAGCCAAAAATCACAAAATGAAAAGAAAAGACAGTATCCTCAGAAAATACTTTTAGGAAAACTGGATGTCCAGGTGAAGAAGAAATTTAGACCAGTATCTGTAAGTCCAATTGGATCTAAGACCTCAAGTTGAACCTTAAAACACTAGCACTTTTAGAATACAAAGGCAATACTCTATAAGATAAAGGTGTAAGAAAGACCTGTTTGAATAGGACGCCTTTTGCCCAAGAATTACAGCCAAAACCAACAACAGATAAGTAGGACAGTACAAAATTAAAAGGACTTTGTGCGATAAAGAAAGCATTTTTTTTTAAGACAACTCAATTCTTTATTATAGAAATTAGAACACACACCTCAACAACTGGACACTGTTGCTTTTGTCTACTTCTAATTTGCAGACAGAACCCTTTTATCATAAATATTCTGAGCATTTCAGTCAGGTTTTGGTGAATCTTGAGCCAATAATAGTCCTCTCCCCAGACAGTGAGTAATATCATCATGATGAGGGACCAAGGTTGATGGATGGCCTGATTTGGTGCTGTGACTATAGTAAAATCATCCTTTCCCATATCCACTTTCCGGATAGTTTCTTAACTTTGAATTATGGTAGCATGCTTGTCTGGCTGTTAGCATTTGCTTAAAAACAACATCATTTCCCAGAGGTGTAAATGTTGGAACCTAATATACTAAAGAAAGCATTTTAATGAAGAAGAAAATCATGGAATGGGAGAGACTCTTTGGCTGATACACATCTAACAGAGAATTGTTACTCAGAACATAAAAAGAAATTTAAAAAAAAGACAAGGAATCAAATAAATAAATGGAAAATTGGTAAGGGATTTAAGCAAAGAGCTCTCTATAGAAAAAATTAATTTTGCTAAGAAATACTTCAAATTTGTTCATCATAATTGCTAAAAAGAACGATTTTGAGATTGTATCTCCTCACAGTCAGAAAGGCTAAGATCAATAAAACAACTGCCAAGAAGTGATGATTGTTGGAAAAAGGGGACGCTCATTCACTGGTGGTGCTGTTTGTGCCTTGTCTTTTACAGCTTTGTGGATTGACCAAGCAGGGCAGTGAAGGGACAAAGAAAGACAAGCTTAGATACATGCAGAAAAGCTGGGATCAACTGGACAGGATCCCTGATTTGGCCTCTCTAGCACTTTTGAAACTCGGCACATTTATTATCTCCAGTTCAACAGGAGATAGTGTTAGAGCATATAACTGAATAAAGAAGGCAGGCTTCATAGTTTACAGCAGAGTCTAGGAAGCAGGTTTAGCTAAACTCAGTAGAAGCAATCTCTGTAGGGGAGCAGTCTTCAGGCAGTAAAAATCTGCAAGGAGGAAGGCAAGATGGACAATTTCTGAACGTAACTATGAACAACCACACATGCAAAGAAGGCTCTACTACCCCTGGGTACCTCATTGCCATAGCTCTTGCCATTGTCATGGGGTTGAGGTGTTGGGGTTCTTGACATACCTGTGCTCAAGCAAACAGCTTATATGAACTAAGGATTTTTTTTCACTCAGGGCTCCTACCATTCCCCATAGGTGGGAAAGCAAGTTGAGAAAACATTTTGAAAATCAGTATGGAGAACACTAAAAAAAAATAAAAATAAATCTACTCTAAGACCCACTTATACCACACCTTGGCGTATTCCTATAGAACTAGCCATCCTACTCCACAGACAGTTTCTCAGCAATAATCATGGCCACCAGTTCACAATATCCAGAAAACGGAAACAGAGTAAACAGCCCCTAAAAGATGAATCAATATATGAAATTGTGTTTCACATGAGAAATAGAATACTATTCAGCTGTAAGCAAAAATGAAGTCATAAAGTGTAAGGGGATGGAACATGAAAAGATTATATTGACAGGCTTTACCCAGACCCAGAAAAACACTTCAACCAAGGAGATTCTCCTTGGAACAAGTGGAGAGCAGCATAGAAAACCGCAGCTGGTCACAATGCAGAGATGAACAACATGTGTGAGGTCCAGCCTCAGTGAATACATCTACATCAGCTCCTGCATTTATGCTTCTTGTAACATCATAGAATAGGGGCTGAAAAGAATTGTAGCATCAAGGACACCAGAAAGTCTGTTATGAAATGCTCTTCCCAATGAGTAGCTACATAAAATAGACTAGAAAATATGGCAATGTCAACAGACATGAGAGCATGGAAGGGAGAAAATTTCATGGATCTCGCTCTTAAACAAAGAACTATACATAACTAATGACTGTTAGTAAAGGGAGAATTGGCTTCTCCTACAGATGAGCCCCTTCACGGGTTATCCAATATAATGACCAGTCCTAAACTATATATACAAACAGCAAAAACTGACTCAGGAGGTCTTTCTTACATAATGTCCATAGATATACATACATATATGTGTGTGCATTTATGTAACAAGAATAATCAAAGAAAATGAGGCTATCAAATTCAGAGTAGAATGTGGGGAGAATAGGGACAGGTAGAAATTAAAATACTTTGGAGAAGCTGAACGAAGAAAAAGAAGCTGTAAAGTGATGTGATTCTGTTTTTAATTAAAGTGAACTTAAAATTAAAATAAATTTTACTTAAAAACTAATGACATTGCCAATTTTTTTAAATATCAATGTAACCGTGTTTTCTTTTGATGGCATTTGGATAGTATTAGTCATTTTTATTCTTCAGGCAAGAGATTTAAATCCATCACTCAATGGCTTTACAGAAAATGAGTATATTGCTAGTCTAGAATTCCATATGTGTTTACATATGAAATATCATAATCTCCATGATAGAAAAATATGATCCTTATATCAAGGCTTAAATTATTAGTTTTTTCAGTCATCTTTCTTTTTCAGCCAAGGGAAAAGTAGCATGCTCTTTAAATATATTTTCATAATTATTAACTAAAATCATAACTACTCAACATAATATTGTATCTAAGAACAGTGGTTCTCAACCTGTAGGTCTCAACCCTTTGATGGTTTTATACTGGATATCCTGCATGTCAGATATTTATATTCCACTCATAACATTAGTAAAATTACAGCTATGAAGAGGCAACAAAATAATTTTATGGTTGAGGTTCACTACAGCAAAAGGCGGTTGACTTTTTCACACCCTTAGGGAGTTTGAGAATCATTGTCTTAAAACAAACATGTAAACAACATAATTTCCCCTTTTTGTTACTGAGTTTTGCCAGCCCTAAAATTATATTTACTTTGGAGTTTTTATAGTCAATGAACTGTTAGAAAAGGCTCCTCAAATATTTGTTTTTAAAGTTGACAAATATTTTTGATAAGCATCTGCATTGGGTTTTGGAATCATTACATGTAGTGTTCACTGAACTTGATATTCAGAAAGACCTTGGGGCAACTATAAATGACACCAACTTGAATCTCATGAATTTACTAAGGAAGTTAAGCTATATTCTTTTAATTATGTATTTTTAAGGAAGAGCTTTGCTAGAGCCTAGGCTAATCTCAAACTTGTAAGTATCTTCTCTAAGCTGTTTTAAACCTTTCTACTGGATTACAGTTGCAAGCCACTATTCCTAAAATGAAGCATGCTTTTGATTTAGGGTCAACTATGGCATCCAGTGTTCAAACTCCTTTTCTATCATTTCCCCAGTTATGGATACTGCTCCATATTATAGAGTACACTGTTAAATAGCATAATTGCACATTGAAATGCCTTATTGCCTTTTTTGAGGATGTTGTACACATGTATGCATTTTTATTAAATATACCCCATTTCCTCTCCTCTCTAAGGTCCTCTCTAACCCTCAACCACTTTTTCTTTATAACTTCAGGTATTTCTTTTTAAATTTGTCTCTACATCTGTCTGTATCTGTCTGTTTCTGTGTCACTGTGTCTATGTCTCTCTATCTCTTTCTCTGTCTATGTCTATCTATGTCTGTCTATGTCTGTCTCTGTCTCTCTGTCTCTCTGTCTCTCTGTCTCTCTGTCTCTCTGTCTCTCTCTGTCTCTCTCTCTCTCTCTCTCTGTCTCTCTCTCTCTCTCTCTCTCTCTTTTCATTTAGAAGCTGCAGAGTCCACTTATTGTTGCCTCTTAAGAGCACGGATATGGAATACTTGTGGAGATGGGTATACTTCCAGGAAAACTGAATTCCAGGGAGAATGAGGAAAACTCATTCTAATTCCCTGCCAGTCATAATCTGTCAATAACTTCTTGTCCAAGAGTTACTTCTCATGGACTACCATACCCATGATGCTGTTCTGCTTTAGTGTTCTTGTGCAGGTCTTGTACATACAATCTACAGTGTGATCAACAATGAACTAATGTCCATATTTTGCATGCATGCCATAACAAATTATTTCATATATCTACTAACTTGTATTTTGAATAATATAATGTAGTTTCATTGGCTTATCTCTTCATGAAACATGTAGCATTGTTAGTTAAATACTTATCCATTACTAGCATAGTTTATTGATAAAATTTCCAGTAATTATATTGTGAGAATGATATATCATGTCTATCCTGCAGTCATTTCTCAAAAGAATTACAATTCAAATACATTTTCTACAGGTTACTTCAAGCTACCACGTAGTTCAGTGACTAATCACCATGTTGCTTGCAATTTTTATATCTTGTAAGACTGCAGTTTAAAAGACAGAAATAATCAGATAATTAGTCTTTGATTACATAGTACTCACCCTGTTCTTAAGTGTACTTAAATGGTCAATAATTACCATGTAATTACACAGCAATTATTGTCGTACATTCACACCACTGCATGTAAGGCACTGTTAGTGATTTCATTCTAAGTGTTTAGGAATTTGTGACTCAGTCATAGAAAGGTTACTGCAGGCTGTACTGTGGCAAAAAGCTGTCTGAGAGAGTAAGATGTTCTGGAGATCTAAAGTAGCTGTCAGTGCAAAGGATAATAAGTCTGTTCAGAGAAAGTTGTGGAGCCTGGCTTGTAAGACTTCAGAAAGGTCACATATATAACTTAAAATGAAACAGAAAATAAAAACTTTAGAATTGGCTATTGAAATCTGCAAATCCATTTTGTTTTGAAAGTCATTTTCTCTAAAATATCTTTTAATTTTACAAGATGTTGTTAATGGATTCCTTAATTTAAAGTATTAAAAGGTTCACAAATTATTCTCTTGCTTCCATTTATCAACGATAGTTAGGTTCTAAGACCTGGCACTGAAGCAAAAAATCAAAGCACTATTTTTATTGAGGTTTTACATGGCGAGAGTTGATAGCTTCCTATTTCGGGAGTTAAGTAAAATTGCTGCTTTAGAAATAAATATCTATATTGTGTCTTCCTATGAATCTACTACATTCATTAATTGTGTAATGTTTTATTTCAAACATGCTTCTCTAAATTGCAGCTATATTTCATTGAAGAAGTGAAATTACTCCTGTCAGCAGAAATAAAACCTTAAGCTACCAAAAATCATGTCATTTTCAGGACAATATAAAACACGATCTTTCTTGAAGCTGTTCCTGTTTATTTTTTCATTTTTAACTGTATATTTTATTTATCTACATTTCAAATATTATCCCCCCTCCCGGTTTCTTCTCCAGAAACCCCCTATCCCATCCCCCACCACCAGCCTCCATGAGGGTGCTCCCCCCACCCACCAATCCACTCCCTCCTGCCTCCTCCCCCTGGCATCCCCTACTCTGGGGCATCAAGCCTTCACAGGACCAAGGGGCTCTTCTCCCATTGATGTCCTACAAGGCCATCCTTGCTACACGTGCAGCTGGAGTGATGGGTCGCTCCATGTATATGTACTCTTTGGTTGGTGGTTTAGTCTCTGAGAGCTCTGGAGTGTCTGGTTGGTTGATATTGTTCTTCTTATGGGGCTGCAAACTTATGCTGCCCCTTCAGTCTTTTGTCTAACTCCTCCATTGGTGTCCTCTTGTTCAGTCTAATGGTTAGCTGCAACCATCCTCATGTGTATAGGAGACAGACATATCTGGCTCTTATCAACAAGCACTTCTTGGCATCAGCAATAGTGACTGGTTTTCATGGCTGCATATGGGATGGATCCCCAGGTGGGGCTGTCTCTGGAAAACCTTTTCTTCAGTCCCTACTCCATTCTTTGTGCCTGTGTTTCCATCTGTATTTTTATTCCCCCTTCTAAAAGGACTGAAGCATTCACACTTTGGTCGTCCTTCTTCTTGAGCTTCATGTGGTCTGTGAATTAAATCTTTGGAATTCCAAGCTTTTAGGCTTATCAGTGAGTGCATACAATGTGTGTTCTTTTGTGATAGAGTGATATTTTCCAGTTCCATCCATCTGCCTAGGAATTTCATGAAGTCATTGTTTTTAATACCTGAGTAGTACTCCATTGTGTAGATGTACCATGTTTTCTCTATCCATTCCTCTGATGAAGGGCATCTGGACCCCCACACACCTATGGTCACTTGATTTTTAACAAAAGGAGCCAAAACCATCCAATGGAAAAAAGATAACATTTTCAGCAAATGGTGCTGGTTCAACTGGAGGTCAGCATGTAGAAGAATGCAGATTGATCCATGCTTATCACCCTGTACAAAGCTTAAGTCCAAGTGGATCAAGGACCTCCACATCATTCCAGATACACTCAAACTAATAGAAGAAAGAGTGGGGAAGCATCTCGAACACATGGGCACTGGAGAAAATTTCCTGAACAAAACACCAATGGCTTATGCTTTAAGATCAAGAGTTGACAAATGGAATCTCATAAAACTGCAAAGCTCCTGTAAGGCAAAGGACATTGTTGTTAGGACAAAACAGCAAACAACAGATTGGGAAAAGATCTTTACCAATCCTACAACTGATAGAGGGCTTATATCCAAAATATACAAAGAACTCATGAAGTTAGACTGCAGGGAGACAAATAACCCTATTAAAAAAATAAGGTTCAGAGCTAAACAAAGAATTCACAGCTGAGGAATGTCAAATGGCTGAGAAACACCTAAAGAAATATTCAACATCTTTAGTCATCAGGGAAATGTAAATCAAAACAACCCTGAGATTTCATACCAGTGAGAATGGCTAAGATCAAAAACTCTGGTGACAGCAAATGCTGGCGAGGATGTGGAGAAAGAGGAAGACTCCTGCATTGTTGGTGGGATTATAGACCAGGACAACCATTCTGGCAATCAGTCTGGAGGTATCTCAGAAAATTGGACATTGAACTACCTGAGGACCCAGCTATACCTCTCTTGGGCAAATACCCAAAAGATGCCCCAACATATAAAAAAGACACGTGCTCCACTATGTTCATAGCAGCATTATTTATAATAGCCAGAAACTGGAAAGAACCCAGATGCCCTTCAACAGAGGAATGGATACAGAAAATGTGGTACACCTACACAATGGAATATTACTCAGCTATCAAAAACAATGACTTTAGGAAATTCATAGGCAAATTCACAGGATGGAAATGGAAAATATCCTGGGAGGTAACCCAATCACAGAAAAAACACATGGTATGCACTCATTGATAAGTGGCTATTAGCCCAAATGTGAATTACCCTAGATGCACAGAACACATGAAACTCAAGAAGGATGACAAAAATGGGGAATGCTTCACTCCCTTCTTTAAAGGGGAACAAGAATACCCTTGGGAGGGAATAGGAGGCAAGTTTAGAACAAGGGCAGAAGGCACACCCATTCAGCCTGCCCCACATGTGGCCCATACATATACAGACGCAAACTAGATAAGATGGATGAAACAAAGAAGTGCAGGCCAACAGGAACCCGATGTAGATCTCTCCTGAGAGACACAGCCAGAACAGAGCAAATACAGAGGTGAATGCCAGCAGCAAACCACTGAATTGAGAATAGGACCCCCGTTGAAGGAATCAGAGAAAGAACTGGAAGAGCTTGAAGGGGCTCGAGACCCCATATGTACAACAATGCCAGCCAACCAGAGCTTCCAGGGACTAAGCCACTACCCAAAGACTGTACATGGACTGATCCTGGACTCCAACCGCATACGTGGCTATGAATAGCCTAGTAAGAGCACCAGTGGAAGGGGAAGCCCTTGGTCCTGCCAAGACTGAACCCCCAGTGATCGTGATTGTTGTGGGGAGGGTGGTAATGGGGGGAGGATGGGGAGGGGAACGCCAATAGAGAAGAGGAGAGAGAGGGGTTAGGGGGTTGTTGGCCTGGAAACGGGGAAGGGGAATAACAATCAAAATGTAAATAAGAAATACTCAAGTTAATAAAGATGAAAAAAAAAAAAAAAGAACCAGCTTCTGGCAATTATAAATAAGGGTGCTAAGAACATAATGGAGCATGTGTCTTTGTTGTATGTTGGAACATCTTTTGGTTATATGCCCAGGAGTGGTACAGCTGGGTACTATGTCAAATTTTGTGAAGAATTTCCAGACAGATTTCCAGAGTGGTTGAAACAGCTTGCAATCCCACCAACAATGGAAAAGTGTTCCTCTTTCTTCCCATCCTTTCCAGAATCTGCTATCTCCTAAGATTTTTATCATAGCTATTCTGACAGATGTGAGGTTGAATCTTATGGTTGTTTTATTTGCATTTTCCTGATGACTAAGAATATTGAACATTTCTTTTTTTTTTATTAACAGTGTTCTTATGTACATTTAAAGTGTTATTCCCTGGTTCAGGTCCTCCTGGGGTTCAGTCTTGAGGTCAGAGTCATAGTTCTGAGAAGCCTTTCACATTTTTGATCATCCGATCTTGAGTTCATTTTGTTACAGGCATCTAGGGTAATCCATTGATTGGGTTAACCTCACTCAGGACATTTCAGTTCAACCATTGCCTACAATTTCATAAACTCGTTGTTTTTTTGTGCTGGTAACTGCGATGAACATAATTTGAAACAGTTCAACCCACCAGCAATGGAGGTGAGGGTTGTTTGATTCATTCCTGTGACTAAAGATGCTAGGTGTTTCTGCTCATCCTCGGCTGAAACCCAGCTAATAGGGTTGTGTCTTTGAAGTTGCTGGCAATTTTGGAGGATAAACACAGGGTAATGTATCTGTTGTCCTTTGCTTTATAGTTTTATGGTCCATTCTTGATCTTGAGCGACCAACCGTGGTGTTTTTGTTCAAGAAAATTGTGCCCATGTTCCTAGTTTTCTTGGTTTGTGTCTGGTGATGGAGGTCCTTGCTGTACACAGGCATGGTGTCTGCATTGCTACATGTTGACCTCCAGTGAGCCAACACCATTGCTATCTTCCATTGGGCCCATCAAGTGACCATAAATGAGATTCCTCTATGCTTCCATTCTGGCTTCCTATCGTGGTCTGTCTTACTGTGCCATACTGTACCCAGCCTACGCCCGGTTTTATCACTGTGCTCTGTAGCCTGCTACTTGAGTTCAGGGATAGCAATTCCCCCTGAAGTCCTTTTGTGTTGAGGATGGTTTTAGCTATCCTGGGTTTTTGTAATTCCAGATGGAGCTGCGATTGTTTCTAACTCTTTTGATGAAGGTGGATTGAGTATTTTTGATGGGGATTGCATTGAATCTGTAGTAAGCTTTTTGGTGAAGCGCCATTTTACTATTAATGCTGTAGTGTCATGAGCATGGGAGAGTCTTTTCCATCTTCTGAGGTCTTCCTTCAATTTCTTTCCTGCAAGGTCTGTGAAGTTCTGTGTACAAGAATGTACTTCTTGCTTGGTTTAAAGTCTACACGGTACTTTTCTCCATTGTTGGGTCTATTATGGAAGGTGTCGTTTCCTAATTTCTTTCTTGGCTTGTTTCCCTTTTGAGTAGAGGAAGGCTACTGGTTATTTGAGTTTAATTTTTATGCCCTGCCACTTTAGCTGAAATTGTTTATCCCAACGTAATTCTATAACTCCGATCTAGCCATCATATTGACCTCCTTTTGTTGTCTGATTGCTCTGGCTAGAACTTCCAAGAACTATATTGAATAAGTAGAAGGGAGCAGTGGGCAGCCTTGTCTAGTCATTTCTTTAAGTGCTTCATGTCCATTTAATATTCCTCAGCTGAGAATTCTTAGTTTAGCTCTGTACCTCATTTATTTGAATCTCTACATTCTAATTTCTTGAGTTCTTTGTATATATTGGATAATAGTCCTTTATCAGATGGAGGATTTATAAAGATTCCCAATCTGTTTGTTTCCATTTTTTCTATTGACAGTGTTCTTTGCCTTACAGAAGCTTTATAAGATCCCTTTTGTCTATTGTTGATCATAGAGCATAAGCCATTGATGTTCTGTTCAGGAAATTTTGCTGTCATGTGTTCCATGTTCTCTCTCAAATTTCTCTTCTATTATTTTTCAGTCGTATCTCTGGTATTGTGGGGTCCTTGATCCTTGGACTTGGAAGCTTTGTATGAAGATGAGAATGGAATTGACTTGAAATGCTTCTGCAGGTTGACTGCCAGTTGAACCAGCTACATTTGTTTAAAGGCGATGTCTTTTCCTATTCTATTTATCAAAGATACAGTAAGAGCATAGCTGATGTGGATTCATTTTCTGGGTGCGTTCGTATTCCTTGACATCCACTTGTCTCTGTACCAATACCATACGTTTTTATCACTGCTTCTCTGTGTACGGCTGAGGTCCGAGATGGTGATTCCTCCAGAAGTTTGCCTGTCATTCAGTTTGAGAGCATAGTTTTTGCTATGCTGGGTGTTGTTGTTATTTGTTGTTGTTAGACTTTAATTGGTTTGGGGCTGTTGTATTTCAAGTGAGATTTCAAATTGCTACTTCTAACTCTACTCAGAAGAATTGAGTTGAAATTTTGTTTGAGGGATTGCACATTGAATCTGTAGATGACTTTTCGAGCTCAGATGACCATTTTTACTATATTAGTTCTGTTGTCAATCCATGAGCATGGATGTCTTTGCACGCTGAGACATATAGCGTTTCTTTCTTTAGAGAAGCTTGAAGTTCTTGTCACTAGAGTCTTTTCACTTGTTGGTTAGGAAGTCACATTTAGGAATGGCTTTACATTATTTGCCGCACTACTATGAAGTGTGTGTCATCCCTAAGTTTCTTCTCAGCCTCTTTGTCTCGAGGTAGAGGAAGGCTACTGATTTGTTTGATGTAATAATTTTATATCAACTACCCTTTGCTGAAGTTGTTTGTGAGTTAATATGGTGTCTGGTGGTATTTTGGGGTTCCACTTAAATATCATATCATCTGATAGTGGTATTTTGACTTCTTCCTTTCACCAGTGTCATTTCACCTCTCATCTAATTGCTCATGTGGGACCAAAGTCCACTATGTTGAGGAGGTAGGGAGAGAGAGTGCACAGCCCTGGTCCTATTCCCCCGATTTTGAGTGGGTTTGCTTCAAGGTTCTCTCACTTTTGGCTGAGTGTGACGCTGTTTAATGCATGTAGACTTTACTATGTTTTGTATGGGTCTTGAATTCCTGAGTGTTTCTGACTTTTTATCCTTATGAAGGGTGTTTGAATTTTCGAAATCGTCTTTCTCAACATCTGAAGAAATGCCCGTAATGATATGTCCTTGGTTTATATAGTGATACATATTGTTTGCTGCTACATCTGATATATGTATATATATCTCATCTCGATAAATTTACATATGTATTGTGAACTATCCTTGCATCCTGGGATGAAGCCTACTTGATCATGATGGATGGATAGTGAATTCTCATGTGTCCTTGGATTCAGTTTGCAGAATTATATTGACTGGTCGAATCAATAGCTCGAAAGAAATTGGGTGTGCGAAGTTACCTTCTTTGTTGGGTCTTGGTGTGGTTTTAGGTATAAGCTTTATAATTGTGGCTTCATAGGACAAAATAGGGTAGTGTTCACTCATGTCTATGGTTTGATAAATGGCGTGGGTCTTCTTGATGGCCTGTTCTGAGACTTTTAAAACTGTATTTAGAGATTTTGGAAATGTTTAGATGGTCTGTCTGAGTCTGGATCTCTAAGTTTGGTACGTAGTGTTGTCTAGAAAAGTGTCCATTTCATCCAGATTTTCCAAATTTTGTTGAGTGCGAGACTTTTGTGAGTAGGATCTGGTCATTTCCTCTAGAAATTCTGTTATCTCTCCACTGCTTTTCTGATTTTGTGGGTTTGGATGCCGATCTCTCTCTGCCCTCTGGTTAGATCTGGCTGAGGGTTTGTCTATCTTGTTAATTTCTCTCTGCACAGTACAAGCTCCTGCTTTTGTTAATTTCTTTATGTAGATCCTTTTGCTTTTCCTACTTGTCAATTTCATCCCTGAGTTTGATTATTTCCTGCTGTCTCTTGGATGTTTTGCCTCTTTTTGTCAGAGCTTTCGGAGTTGTGTTGTCCAGCTGCTAGTGTTTGCTCTCTCCAGTTGATTACTTTTGCATGTAATCCAGGTCTGTGAGGTTTCCTCTTAGCACTGCTTTCATTGTGTCTACTCAGTTTGGGCATGTTTCTTTACCTTCTTTTCATTAAATTTTAAAAAGTCTTCAGTTCTCTTTTATTTCTTCCTTGACAAATTCTTCGATAAATATTTTAAAATAGCAACTTCATCCACATTGATCAATGAGATCTGAATAATTGTTCTTGAACAATATTCTTGAAAATTATTTAATAATTATTCCTTTGGTAGATATTTGATTATCTCATTACAAATTAATTCAATTATTTCAAAATTTATAAAATTGGAATACTTCTGGTATTGATATTTT